>NC_062553.1:103230131-103533161 GCF_016906955.1 Phacochoerus africanus | reverse complement strand
TGGTGTCCACCTGGCCCTCCACTCATAGACCTTGAGTTCTTATGATGTCACCCTTTGATCTTTCCATTTATAATGTGCATCTGTTGCATGACTTTTCCTTTCAGGCTGAAGCATGGACCTATGATAAAGAAAAATCACTCATTTAGCATGAAAAAAATGATTATTTCTATTAAATAATGTTTAAAAATAGACGTAGTCTAATACTTTCAATAGATTTGGAGTAGGTTCACTAGAACTTCAAAAATTTATTTGTTCTCTTGCCTATGGTTGACTCAATGGAAAAACAAAGCATTAGTCATTGCATACATTTTAAAAATAAAAATAAATTTAAAAAGCCACAATTAATCCCTAGTTCTTAATTTTTTAAGAAACAAGGAAAAAACAAATGACTTGGGGATTTGGAATAAGAGCTGTTATATAAAAATAGAGTTAGAAGAAAAACTGAAAACATGTGAATGACAAGATAAAAGAGTAATGAGGAAAAATGTTTAAGAGTTGTGGTGCTGTCTGATGGCTCTACTTCTCAATTCAGCCAAAGGGGAAAAGTAGTTTGTGGTTAATATTGCAGGCAGAATAGGAGTGTGCATGTGTAGCTACACACATCTGGCATGCAGGTGTCCAAGTGGAATTTGCCATCACTCCAAGAAACAGTCAGATGTTTTCTTTTTAAATGGAGAATGGTGTGAGGACTAGTGGAATTTGGTGTTAGATGTCAAGTGTACAACTTATTCATTTAAGTCATAGTTGCAGTCAGAATTGGTGTTTGACATCCTTTTAAGTTAATTTTACTCAATAGAAAATGTTTTATGAACATGAGGCAAAAACAAATTTTTTGTTCTCCCTTTGGAATCACATCTTCAGAGCAGATAAATGAAAAGGAGGCTGTTTCTGGTTTTCATTGCTGAAAACCATACTTAACTTTAGCTCTAGAGTAATCATTTGCTCTTTTTGGCTCGAAAGAAATAAAAATATTATCAGAATGATTATTGATCACCGAGTTATTTTTAAAACAGACTTCCAAGGACCATTTCATTTTTGATATCGAAATGGACCACTTTTGAAGTGGAAATGGACCATTTTTGACAATGTTTTAAGTGTCTTCTGGCTCTTTTAATCCCATAATCCCACTGCTGGCAAACTCCTCACCTCCCTCCTCTCAGGTTTTGTGGTACCTAACATTTAATTCCTTTCTTGGAGTTGTATGCCTTTAAACATAGTTATTCTTATATCCTTGGCTCTCTCCAGGAGGAAATATAGTAACAAAAACAATTATAACAACAAACATTTATAGTCATAAGGCTACAACAAATAAATCTGATAACCTTGTGCTTCAGCACTTTGAAAATAATCCTTTGATTTTTTTTTTTTCGCCTCATATATGTAAGTCAGGTCTATGCTTAAATGGTACTTGGGGGGGCATCTAGGATAGACTCACTAACCCTTGGTTTTCAATAAAATCAGTAATGAACATAAAGATAGCTTTTGATAACTGAAAATTCTGTTTTACAGAATTACTCCATTATACAGCTTATTGCTGGCTTTCAGCACACCATGAATAGGAATTTATGTGGTTGGGTCTGAACTAGCTGTAGCTATTTACCAAATATGGTTTCTGAAGTTCATTGTCTTTCTAGGGCTCTTCTTTTTAGACCAGGCTGAGGGGACATCTCCATGGGTCTTCTAGGTGGGGCCTTGCTCAGAGAACTGACTCGGTCTTTTAAAATTAAACCTTTTAAAATTAAACCTATGGTCTCATTAAGGATTGGATCGCACCAGTCACCTTTGCTTTCTATAGCTAGAAATTGATCCCTAAACTAGAGTGGTGAATCTGTGTATGTGTACGTATGTGTGTTTAAGGGATATTTCAAAGTATGCAAACCTTGACGAAAAGTTTTTCTTGTCTGTCAATGTTGTTGGTCTTCTCTTCTATTCTGATTGATTTTTCTTTTAAAAAATAAACTTATTGGACATTTTCCCTTAACTTAAAAAGTGATTTTAAAAGTTCCCATTATTAAAAATCTGGAAACTATGAGAAAAGATTATGATTCAATATAACTACAATTAAATTTTAATGTATATTACTCTGATGTTTTAAGCAGATATGTATATGCATTCATATATTTTTATATGCCATTAATACTATCCTTAAAAAGTATTTAATGAATGTGTAAATTCCATCAAAATACTGATATTAATGCAATATTTTATGAAAGCTATACATGTACATAGTTTAAAAAAGCAATTTCCAGTGCTTACAGCAAAAAAGGTAGAGTGGGGGAACCAAGTCAACATGAATATACTGCTATTTCTTGTTTTCCCAATAAAAATATCTGATGACTTCCTACAATGGAAAGATAAACACAAACACACACACACCCACACAAACATGCGTCTACTCTATTCATTCTTTCAATGTAATCACATTATAACTTGAGGTGTCCTTTTTATGACTATGTAAATATTTTCACCATTATACCATGTGGGATATTACATTGACATTTTATATCTTGTTAAACTTTTTTTTTTGTTTCTACTGATAATCACTTGTTTTTTTTCCCACTTCATTAGTTTCTATATCCCCATCACTAATTTATCACCAAAATATCTAGCATGATTGTAATCTCCTTTTTTGCTGAGGAAAGTGATATTAATTTCAATAAAATTGGGGTTCCATCCCAACTTTTGGAGGGGCTTTGGCTGAGTTCCTGGGCCTTACAGTACATCAAGCTATTGTGGGACATCTCTGAAATTTGGAATATCCATCCATCCTAAGTCTTTTGTCCATAAAGACTTACCACTCCTCATTCTTCCCTGTATAATCTCTTCAGATCCAACGTCTAATTCGCCTTCCTTTAGTTCTAAATTTAAGGAAATGAGAACCATTCTGCTTTGATCCACAGTTGAGCCTCACAGTTGAGAGGCTGTCTATGCTTTTATTTGTCTGTACACATTTTGCAGCTATAATATAGTCAGGGCCATTTCTGGAAATAATTACACAGTTGTTCTTTATTCTGGTAAGGTGGTGAGTTTCAATAATTTTTCTTTCTTTTGCTTTTTAGGGCTGCACCCACGGCATATGGACATTCCCAGGCTAGGGGTTGAATTGGAACTACAGCTGCCGGCCTATACCACAGCCATAGTAACACCAGATCTGAGCCACATCTGCAACCCACACCACAGCTCATGGCAACGCCAGATCATTAACCCACCAGCAAGGCCGGGGATCAAATCCATATCCTCATGGATGCTAGTCGGATTTGTTTCTGCTGAGCCATGAAGGGAACTCCCTCAATGACTGATTTTTAAATGCTAAATCAACCTTGAATTCCTAAGATAAAATCTCCTTGGGAATTATTTGTTACCTTTTTATGTGTTGATGAATTTGAGTTGCTAAATTTTGTTAAGGATTTTTGCATGCATATTTATGAGGCATAAATTTCTTTTGCAATTTTTTTTCATTTATACTATGTTTATGTGATTCGATATGTTAAGGCTGACATATAAAGTGAGTTGAAAAAATGTACCTTTCTCTATTTCTTGAGTTTGTTCAAAATTGGTAGTATTTCTTCCTCAAAATTTCAGTAGTATTCAGCAGTGAAATCACTTAGTTTTCTTTGGGAAATGTCTTTAATAATACATTTAACTTCTTTACACTCTATAGACATATCCAAATTTTCTGTTTCTTTTTGTATTGGTTTTGGTAATTTGTGTCTTTCATATGATTTTTCCATTTCATAGATGTTGCAAAACTCATAAAATCATTTGTAATATTCCTTGATATTCTTTTAACATCTATAGTTACATCATTTATTCTTGATAGTAATAATTTTTATCAGTCTTGTATATTTAACAATTACATTATTTTTCAGGTAAAATTTTTCAATTTATTGATTTTCTTCAATTATTGGTGTATTTTTCTGTTTAATTGATATTTACTTTCGATGCTGTTATTTTCTCTCTTTTTTGCTTACCTTAGGTTTAATTTGCTAGAGTTTGTTTTTCTTCTATTTACTTCTTAAGGAAGAGATATATACAATGATTTTAACCTTCCCTATTTCTAACTTAGTCATTTAAAATCATAACTTTTAAACACACTGCTTTGGCTATAGCCTACATATTTTGCAATACACTTTCATTATTTTTAATTATCAGTTAGTTTAAAATGTTCCAATTACTTCTGTGATTTCTCACTTGCCTTATGGATTATTTAGAAGTGTGCTACTTAATTTACAAGTATTTGGAGATTTTATAGACAATTTATTGTTTTTAATTTCTAGTTAATTCCCATTGTGAACAGAAAGCCTACTCTGTATGTCCCACATTCTTTGAAATGCACTGACATGTTTTATAACCTATAATATTGTCTATCTTTCTGAATATTCCATGTTCATTTGAAAATGCTACTATAAATACCTATAGTAGTGTATAAATATCAATTAGCTAAAATTCATTGATAGTATTTTTTAAATTTTTATATACATTGCCTTTTCTGTATTCTGTGGTTTAGAAGCGAATAAGACCCACAGTCAGGAAGAATGGATCACATAAGGGTGTGAACACCATGAAAGGCAGGAATCATGGGACTACTTTAGATTTCTGTCTACAGATTCTACATTTTAAATGTTTTTCTTATAAATATAATGTATTTGGTTTTTGTATTTTTCTTGAGCCTTGAAATCTCTACCTTTTATAGAAATATTTGGTTCATTTACATCTAATATAGTATTGCTATTATTGTGTTTCAGTAGCTTTTCTCTTAAAACTCCATTCATCCTTTCTTTCTTTGTTCTTCCTTTCCTAGGATCATTTAGGTGACTAATTTTTTGTGTTCAGTTTTTATGTCTAATATTGACTTTTAGATACATCTCTTTATATATATAGTATATGAAACACTATACTATTTATGTACATAATATATATAACATAATATACTATGAATTTCAAAACTATATTTTTCAAATAATCCACTATTTTTATACTACTTCACAACTATTGCAAGAAATTTATAACAATTAATTACATTTACCCTTCCTATTGTTTGTGATTTTCTTGTCCTATATTTTAATTCTATACTTTCCAACATCCTTCAGAAATTCAGCTCTTTTGTCACAACTACAGTTTTCTGTGAAAATTTAGTACACCTGGAAGGATTTCTCTCAGCCCTCTTGGCCTTCTCTCTTCTTTCAGCACACTGGTATATTAGACTTAGAAAATACCTGGGTACCTCATGGGGCAATATTTTGTTTCCTCTGTTCTGCTTCCAATCTTCAAGAAAGATACTCCCTTCATTTGTTTGGTCCATAGGAGAGTGTCAGTGGTGGGATCATATCTCCTCTGGAACTGGTACTCCCTGAGATTCCAGTTCCTCAATCTAACTCATATGCATCTTTTTAGAGTTCTGCTAGTTTTTTCCTTACCTCCCCATATTGTGGAATTCCCTGATCTTGTTGCTCCTCTGAGGATGATCACATCTGTTGGTTTCTCTTTCCTAGTAAGAGTTCATTATTTTCTGGATATCAACTGGGTTAGCTTTATTTCCATCTTAAGCTAGCTGATAATTTTGCAAAATCTGTCATTTTATATATTATCTAAATTTTGCACTTTAAAGTGGGAGCAGTTATCTCTTTGATTTTCTAATCCTAACTTGAAAAGGATGTCCAAGAATTTAGGCTTATTAGGAAAAATAGATCCAGGAAATTCTTTTTTCTTTATCTACAGTCAACCTTGTTATGATTTCACCATGGGAAAAATCAATATATGTTAGTGCTTCAAAAGTATTATTTGGGACCAAGGGTTATGGATGTAGAAAAATGATCTCTTCTAATTAGTAAGGTCTTCTTGGAGAATACAAACTTGTGTTGTTTGCTTGCATGAAGAGAGTTTCTGGACTTCTTATAAAGAGGGCAAGTGGTACAAGTAAACTGTATATTTTTGAGAGTGTTATATTGATCCAAAGCACTGAAAATGTGGCATTATGGGTCATATAACTTTAAATTAATCAAGCCTTAAACTATGTTTAATAAGAGCACATATGCTTTTTGCCAAAAATTTAATGAAGTACTGTATGTGAAATCTATGTAATAATTACATTTACTATGTTGAAAATATTTATTTGAACATTTGGGTTTTAATATTTCACTAAATAATCATAGAGAAAATAAATCAAGACCATAAATACGAATGATAATGCCTTTCATTTCAAGCAAAGGTTTTAATTTCCTTTTGAGTTATGTTCAGTAATTCGAATGACTTCTTTTTTTATACTTAGCTGCTTCCAGTATGATAACTTAGCATGTGTTTCTTTGTTACTTTAGAATGATAACCTTTAAAGATCATTGCAATTAAAAACATTAACTATATAATTCAAAAATTGATTTATTTTAAAATTATATAATAGAAGTATATATAATCTAAAATATATAAATATAAAAACCACTGGCAATTTAATGCATAAACTGAAATCTAAAAACTGCCTAGCCTCCCCAAAGCTCATTTTGCTTAGTTTTTAATTCTATTTTGTTATTGTGGTCTTTCAAAATAAAATCTGAATCTAAAATTCTTAGAAAAAAATTTATACATGAAATGAAGCAAAATATAAATTTTGAGATAACAGTTATTTTTTAGACTATTTTTGGCATTTGCATTTTGGGTTTTTAGTTTTGGAGAAAAGGTAAAGAACACATAATTAACTTTTCATGTGCTAGGGTTAAATATAAATACACACCACTCCATTTCTAATGTCTTCACATCAAACAACAATTATTCTATTAGTAAATTAATCAAATACTGTGTCTTAGAAAGGATGTTTATATTTCTCTATTAATTCAAAAATATTTTTAAAAATATTTTCTCCTAAATCTGAAATCTCTTTCACACTGAGAAGTAGCTCTCACAAATGCCTTGAGGAAAATGTATCTAATATTGCTGTCCCAACACCATTTCAAAACATGTGCTCATGTTTCTGAGCAACCTCAGTATATCAGTCTCATTAATTAATCTCATCTTGTTCATGTAAAAATACATTAAGTAAAGCTGGCTTTCCCTTTTCTGAGAATGTTTTGCCTCTCTTTCTGTTTGTCATTTTGCTAAGCCTAAGATAAGAACACTTAAAATTATAATGTTATTTTCATCTATGAATTTGTTCAGTTATAATTAGACTGAGGCTTGCTCATCCTCTAAGGATAGTGTGCCATGTTGTAGTTTTCTCAAGCAATATCTTCTTTTTCCTTGCATACTCTATTATGTGATTAAAAAACAGATACATGACACCTTGCCTTCCTTCATTGATACATGCTCTCCTTCAAAACTTTAGCTCTTCTGATGTGCTTACTATCAGATGGTTCCACTCGATATACACTAAAGGATTCATCTGAAATGTTTGCCAAGCCTTACAGTTTTTCTCTTCAATGATATTCTCACTGTTATTATTAGGAATAGAAAAATCAGGTAGTAGTCTTTTCCTTATTAATTCCTTTCATTTTTAATGACTACACTGTTTGACTTTAAGGTAGCTGTCATAGTTTCTTTTAGTTAATACATGATATATGTATTTTTCTTTAATCTTTCTATTTTGAAAATATCCGTGTCTTTATCTTAGGAGAGTTCTTAGAAATGATATAAGCTATATATTTTTTTCACTATTTGTCTGAATCTTACCTAACTGGTTTGGTCCATTTACAATGTATTATTTACATTGTTAATAATAACGTACTTGAAATTATCTCTATTCCTTCTGGTGCTTTCTCTTTGTTCCTTTTCTATGCATCTCCTTTCTCTTTTGCTTTCTTTCAGATTAAACTCAATATCTTTTTGTCTGTACTATGTCACATGCTTTATACTGTAATCAGTCTTTGACATTTTAATAACATTTAATTCACCGAGGTCTAAATTTAAGTCTCTAGCTTTTTTTCTGAAAATAAAAACTGTTTAGTTCCTATCACCTTCCTTCAATGACACTGTTATTACCTTTTAACATTCTAATTGTATCCTGTTTTAAATGCTCCCACCATGGATATTATTATTTTTTGTGTGTATACACTAATTTTTCTTTATATTTACCTTCCATTTAATTTTTCTTCACCATTTTTTCTAAGCATTTTATTTTTTTCTGGGTATATTTTCTGTATTCTTGAAGTAAATAGCAAATATCTGTTTTTGTTGATCTAAAAATATCTTTATGTTACCCTTAATATTGAATGATTATTTACCTGGCTGTAAGTTATGAATTCACTATTTTCAATTCAAGCGCAACTCACACTTTTTAATTGTTTTCGTATTATTTTAAACTTATTCATTCGTTTGTTTATGCCATTTGAGTCACTGAGTATGTAATCACTGAAAGCTTCCAACTTCATATGGTAGCCTAAGTTTCAATCCCCACTGTGACTTGTGTCCCAACTGTGGTCTTTGAAACGTAAGGTATTAGGTTTGTAAGTATCCACAGTATATCCTGGTTTCATGAAATCTTACCATTCTGGTTTCAACTCACTCTTAATAAATGGCCTCATCAATGGTTTGTCTATACATATTGTGAGAAAAATTTTGCATTTTAAGTAGATTTGTTTTATCTCCTCCAGCATTGCTCAGTCATTATAGTAGGATGATTTTTCAAGCTATGAATGTCATGTTGTCTGGCTCAACAGTTTTTTTCAATGTCCACTTCTTTTCCATTTCCGTTCTTCCATGACTTCCATAACACATCTTAACGACCACTTCTTACACACACCCTCAGTTACTTTGCTCCCTTTTCTCTCCATAACACTGGAGTGGCAGGCAAATCTGCAGACGTGGTTACAAAAATCCCATCTGCTTCATGAGCCTTATATTGTGCCAACTGGGTGTGCTTTAAATTTAAGACAGCAAACCTTATGTAATTCACCAGGGCTGAGCAATTTTTCTGCATTTCCACAGTCAGTTGCCTGTTTCATTTTCTAGGAAGACACATTCACACCGTCTTTTTTTCCCAAATCATCAACACACTAAGAGCTAATGGCCTTGCCTCTTCTTCACTTAATAAAAAGATAGCAAAAAAGAATAACTTCATCCTTCTCAGCACCATATCTCCTGATGTTCCTGAACTTCCTTCCATTACAGTGGCACAGTGAGCTGTGTGTATTCTTATCAAGTAAGAGTCCTTTCACTTGTTCATTGGGTTCCACGCCCTCACATATTCAACACCTCCTTCTGCAGTCATCTCCTCTCTCCCACAGCATTCAACCCCTTTCTCCCTTTCCCAGCAACATATAAACATACTTTAATAGCTCTCTGTTTAATGTCACTATGGCAACTCCTAGCATAGAATTGTGAAATGAATGTACGGGGGCAGAGGGTATATTGAGATGTGAACATGTGCCATGGTGCCTGCTCTCAGACATCTCAGGAGAAACAGGTCTGAAAATCTTAAATAATATTTTTTTTCTTTTTGATTTTGAAATAATTTTAGATACAGAAAAGAATAATCTTTTCAACAAATGGATCTGAATCAATTGGATATCCAACAAACAAAAGCATTTTTTCAAAAGGAGCTTAGGCCCTTAACCATTTGAGTTTGTTGACATCAATTGATAATAAAAATAAGAATTTATTTCGGACCATCGTTTATGTTTCATTGATCTATGTGCCAGTACTACATTGCCATAATTATTATGATTTTATGGTAAGTTTTGAAATCAGGTAGTATAAGCCCTCTAACTTTGTTCTTTTTCAAAATTATTTTGACTACTCAAAGTCCTTCATATTTCCAGGCAATATAGGATCAGTTTGTCCATTTCAACAACAAAAACCTTCTAGCTTTTGGATAGGAATTGTGTTAAGTTTGTATATCAATTTTGGTGGAATTTACACCTTAGTAATATTGAGTATTATAATCCATGAATATATTTCTCCAAATATTTATATCTTATTTAATTTATCTCAACAATATTCTATGGTTTTCAGTGTAAAAATGTTGCACTTCTTTGGTTAAATGAATCCACAAAATTTTTTTTTATGCTGTTATGAATAGCATTATTTTCTTGATTTTATTTTCTGGATTTTTCATTACCAGAATATAGAAATAAGATGATTTTTTGTATATTGATAATGTATCCTGCAACTTGCTAAATCTGCTTTTTTTTAATATAATTTTTTATTTTCCCACTGTACAGCAAGGGGGTCAGGTTATCCTTACATGTATACATTACAATTACATTTTTCCCCCACTCTTTGTTCTGTTGCAACATGAGTATCTAGACAAAGTTCTCAATGCTATTCAGCAGTATCTCCTTGTAAATCTGCTTTTTATTCCAGTGGTTTTTAATGAATTCCTTGGGAGTTTCACTAATAGGATCATGTTTTTCTTCCTTCTTTCCATCCTATATGTCTTGAATTTTGTTTTTGTCCTTTTTCTTCCTCCCTCCCTCCCTTCCTTTCTTTTAATTGCACTGCTTGTGTTTGAATCCTAGCTTTAACACATACTAAGGGTAACTGGGAAACTTACCTCATCTCTTGGAGTCTCCATCTTACCATCTAGAAATGGGACTAATTAACATTAGTACCTACCTTAAAGTGTTGTTATGCAGATCAAATTGTTAAATATACCTAAAGTGTTAGAACAGTGTGTGATATTCTCTACAGTCTAAATAAATGTTAGTTTTTATTATCTATACTCAGTAAGAATCGCCTTTCTGATTTCTTTTAAACATCCTTGGCCTCAGCTCTAAAGTCTTCATGATAGCCATGCTCTCCACTCCTCTGATATTAGGCCTCAGTCTTCAACCAGTGCCAAGATTAGTTAATTTGAAATCAGCCTTTTTCAGTTATACCTCTTACATCCATAAACCAATGTCAGAGAAAAGCAATAGAAACTGGCAGTCAAATATAATTTCTTAAAAATATTTATACTGCGTAATAGTACAAAAACATATTTCTTATGAATAAAGTCTATGAAGAAACACTGAGAGGAAAAAAAATCAGATTTTGCCTGAACCATTCAATAGCAATGCCTCTTAGTCATAGCAATAACACATCAAAAACACAAGTGCATTGAATCAAATATAGAAAATAACAGACATTACATCATGGCATGATGTTAATAAATGGTTGCATATGCTTGCTTGGGACAACTTAATTTTAATTAGGAAAAGAATTCTGAAGCTATACCAAAATTTTGCATTGACCTTTTTCTGTGTTTATTTAATTTCATATATATATATTATCTAATTACACTACATCATGTTGTTTTATAAGTAGTACAAGAACATAACACTCTTTGAAACTTTGGAAATCTATTAAAATGTTAATTTTATGCCCCAATAATGTCACAGTGTGTTTTAATTAATTGTGTATGTACGGTGTGTTTTCTGAATATTAAATGTTAATGCCTACAAGGTGAAAGAATAATTTTCAAGCTTATGAGACATGTTTGGCTCATAGTTCTGTTTGGAAGAAAAATAATTTGTTATCGAGAAATAATACTGGTCTTGTAACCCTTTGCTCACTTTAGACACTGATTAAATATGTGGGTAAACACTGTACCCTAAACCTTACTGTAGAGCTTTACACAGTTCATTAGGATATGAAAATCAATTTCCTAAGCGAAATGTCAGTGTTATTAAAAATAATATATTTTTATTATATATAATAATATATTTTTGGTATAAATTTCTTTGAACAACAGAATGGTGGATGAGACTATGTTGAATGGCTATCTATGCTGCTGCATCATGTGGCTAGTCTATGACTTGATTATAAATAACACCTTACAAAGTTAATAAGTGAATCTAGGTTTCTTCTATGACTTGCAGAACATAAATTCAAACATAATGAAGTTGACTCAAAAGAACTAATGATCATATAGCAAAATAACATCAGCAAGGTCAACAACTACATATAATTACAAAGCAAATTTAGTTGCTAAGGCAACATAGCTTATGTATTTCCCCTTCCTCCTGTTTTCATAAAAGGGAAAATTTTAAATCTCTTTCTGTGAGAGAAAAGTAAAAGGAATCCACCCAGCTTCTCCTTGCCTCCTATTCATTTCTCTCCGAGAGAGGAAGAATGATTTATCTGCTTGATAAGTTTAACAGAAAGAGCTGAGCATGCTCAGCTAAGCCCAATCCACAGTCATCTCTCATGTGTCTCAGATCTGCCTGTTTGCAGATGTGACTAACTCCCCCTAGGTTTGTTGGATATGCAAACTGCAGAGCTGCACAACCTGCCAGCAGTAACTGGAGGCCCTTTGTAGACAATATCTAGGTTTCCTAAACAGCTGTGTGAGCCTGCATGGCTGATGTTGGCCTGATCTGGTAGATGAATCATGAACATAAGGAGATATAGCTTCTCAATTAAACCTATTAATAATGTTGATGATAATGATAGAGGCCATGCCGTCTGATTCTACTAATTTCCACTTCATTGTGTGTATAATCTTTTGTTTTGAATATTTTCAAGTTGTGTCTGACTTCTAATGCTTCTTAACATAAAAACAAGTGGAAACCAGGCAAACCCCTAGGGTTCAGGCATAAATCCATAATGTACAACTGCTCTGGCAGCACATGGAAATGTATACATCAATGCACTTGAAAGATGCCAGGTGCTAAACAAATGTAAGACACTGCTCTTGTTATTCATTCTTTGTTTATAAAATTATTGAGGCCATTTTTCATTTGAGATATATGCTTAAAATTTGCTCTTTTGAGCTTACGTATCAGGAGGGTTTTATGCACTGGCAAAAAATAACCCACCTGGCACATATGAGGTTGCTATGACTATGCCACTTGGACTCTGAGCCAGGGTGTATTGAATCAGTTCCTTCACTTTGACTCTACTTCCACGGCCCTAATTTTCTGGCTCAGTTCAGGTTCAAAGACGTGTCAGACAACAATATTTGGCAATTCCAGAACAGGAAAAACCCCAAACTAAACTGAATTGGGAAATCTCACAGGGTTTCAATGCCAGGACTTGCTGGAAAGGGAACAAGACAAAAACAAAACAAAACAAAAAAAAAACAATGCATCCTTCACTCTTAAACACAGATTGAGACCTTCCTCCCCTGTCCCCACCCCCAACACTTTTAACATGAACACATTGCTTAAATAATTTATTTTCTTTCTGGATCATGAGCAACCCAACAAGAATAATTCAAGAAAGAAAAGGGACTGGATATTGATACATATAAGACTGTTTTAGCAATATATTAAGAAAAATTGTGTGTTTTTTTAAATAAATGAATTACATGAAACAGTTAACAGAGCCTGAGCTAAGATGTACTGAAACTCCCACTGCACTTTATATCAAGGCTAAAATCTTTTACGTTTCGTTTACATAATTCCTAGACTATATATTTCCTCATATGCATCTCTGGATGCCTTTGGATTGAAACACTATCTGGCTACATGATGGTGAGTAGTGCCATGTGGAAAATAGCCTACTGAACCCTCATCACAGAAGACAGAAAAAGAGCATGCAGGCTACAACTCTGAACCAATTAGCGGCTGCACTGTCAGATATTGAGGCATGCGGCAAGGATGTAAGCTTCAGCCCTCACCCATCTGGGGGGGGTGGGTGGTTGGGGGTGGGTGTCGGACTACAGTTAGGGATATCTCTTCTTTCACTTCAGACTCTATTAACTTTGTTTACTAGATGCAGAGCCTATCTGCCCACATTTCTATGTAGGAAACAAATTGTAGCAAAGCATGACACACAATGGGCTTAAAGAACCTGTCATGTATTGATAGATTTTTTTTAATAAAATTGCCTCAGTACAAAATATGTACCATTTTAAAATAAACTGTGCTCTCACTAGTAGCAAATGAGCAGATGAGATGTATGAGATCTGGCCCCAAACATAGGTTGGCCCACTAGCTTCTGAAATATAAGCAGTGCCACAAGGAGGTTACTGGTTAGCAAAGTGGGAGAGAAAATGCATCACTACCTAGAATGCTAGTCATCAGACCCACACTGCAAACTTTTCCATTTTCCTGAAATCACATATCACATATTATGCTTATAGTATATAGGCAAAATTCTATATATGTACACAACTTATGCATGTGCCATTTAATATGATCTTACAACTATCTCTCCTGTTGTAAATAATTCGAAAATCAGTTGTTCCTCTTTGCAGATACCTGTCAGTTTTTCACCTTTCTCATGTGACTCATCTGACTGAGATCTTCCAGAAGGTATAGACATCCTATTTGCATGTAGCTCTACACGAGCAAGGATCTATGTCTTGTTCACTAACTAACCCAAGTGCATGACTTATTTTAGTTGTTCAATAAATACTTGTTGAGTTATATTTAATCATTCACTCCCTGTATTTTTTATTCTCATGACTATCTTTTTTTCAATTCTGGAAAGTTTTCTGCAACCAAGTTTTGATCTATCCATCGCCACCCAGTTAATTCATAGCTCCTCCCTTCTGGTGATACCCAATGCATTACAACATGGTAAGGTCCCATTAAAATGCAGATTCACTGATGCACCTTTGGCCTGTTAATAATTGCTAGCCTAGATAGCTGTAACAGTAACTGTATTTAAAGAGATCCACCCTTACACTGTTTCTACAAATATTTTCCAATGACAAAACAATTTTTAAAACAAAATACAATGAACTTTTATAAATGAGACACTCTTAGCAGTCATTTATTTCAAAACCATTTTGTATATCAAGAAATGGGGTATAGAGAGAACTTTAAAACTTATTGGAGGTCATGTCACTACTAGTGATTATCCAATAAATTAGTGATTATCCAATAAATTAGTGTGGCCTATCGATTCTTGAAATAGAGAAGCAACTCATCTTTTATACATCCTCAAATTCTAAAACATTTATGAAAACCTTTCCTGGATTGATATGGGATCTCTTTATAAATTAGTCTAGGAACACAAAAAAATAAAAGATTCATATTATCTGCCTGTTAGGTGTTATAGAATGTAATAGTTGAGTTCAGGAAAATTTAGCAAACAAAACAAACAAAACAAAACAAAAAACAACAACAACAGCAACAAAAAACTCTCAATTCCTAACATTCTAGCTCCAGCTTCCAAGGGCTTCAGGCTATTTCTTTTCTATCGAAGAGACAAATGCTTATTAAATCTCTGCAATTAAGTATAACATGAGGATTTAAATGGACACAAATTTTCAAAATTGCAGCTTAATTTTTTAGCTTACTAAGAATTTGCCTCAATTAAATGGCCCCACATTTAGCTAGCAGCAGGAGCAAGCCCACAAAGTTGACGGCAATTAAATACGTATTTAAAAATACTATCTGTGAACTAAATTTTATGTCAGGTTTTAAAAGAATATAAAGATGAACAAGGAAAACTCTCTATTTCAGGAAACATAATTTATTAGCACAGCTAAAGAACACCCAAAATGGCAATATTAAACAGAAAATTAAGAGGCATACCTGGAATGGCTCTAATTTTATGGTGAACTAAGAATAAGTCTTGGAAGATGGTAGATCTGGGTAGAACAGAAGCTAGAAGAGGAGAGAGAGAAGGAGCAGGAAACCTCCTGCTCACATTCTGTTGGTAAGAACTTAGTCATATGGTCACTCTTAGCTATGAGGATACTAGAAAATGCGGTCTCTAGCTGACAGCCCATGTGCCTGTCTAAAACTCAAGGAGTGGACTTTAAGTTGAATTTTCCCTATTTTTTCCCTCTATTGAGATGATCATATACATTTTTCTTTTAATGTGTGCTTTCAGTGAATTGTATAATAGGTATACTAGTCGAAACAATTTTGCATTATTGAAATCCAGTGTGCTAACAACATGATCTCTTATGTACAGCTTTGGAGTTGGTTTGCCAGTTACTTTTAGAATTTTGCATCTATGCTGATGTTTTTGAGTATAGAGTATAGAGATATACTTTTTTCTTATTGACTGCAGTGGACTTACTTTTTAACCTATCAACTACTTCTGTTTTGCTTTAATATTTCCCAGATTGTCCGAATTCCCCAATGATTTTTTCACTTAGAAAATCTGCACAAGTTAGAGAAGGACAGTGCTTCCCAAAACTATGATCTGGATTGATGATTGAAGGGATCTAATGTGAGAAAAGATAGCACACAGGGGATTCCATGGGATACACCGTAGTATCTGAGAAGAAAAAATGTAAAGGTCACATTCCCCAAAGAAACAGAAGAAAAATGAATGAAATTGCCATTTGGAAAACTTCAGTGCTCAGAGTCGGCAAACCCCCAGATCACCTGCCTGTTTTAGCTTCTTATAATTTCTGGCTGTTGAGAAATCTCCTTGCTTCCCATCACTCAGCCATGCATTAAGCAGGTGTTGGTTTTTATTCAAAATTTTATTCAAATATGCTGCACATAGTTTTCATATGTGCTGTATCAGGAAGGGGTTTTCTTTATATTTATTCCATTCTAATGCCAGAAAAAGTTTCCTATTCACTCTTCAACTGGAAGACAGATTTTTAAAAACCTAATCTTGCTGCCAAATCTATAAACCTGAGCCTATCCTCATCTCACTCAACCTCCCTGTCACTGTTGACTGCACACTCCCACCTTGAATTCAGTATCTCTTACCCTCCATGATACTGCTGCACTCTATGGTGTTTCTTCTACCTCATTCACTACTCTCTCAATCTCACTACTAAATTTTGAAATGCCCCATATTTGGTTCCTGGTATTTCTTCTACCTCTGCAGTCTTTCCCTAGGAGATATCATCATTTTGGTGTTAAATGCCGTGTAAATTTAAACTCCTTGAGTTCCATGCCTGTTTTACTTTGCTCATGTAATCCTGACTGTTGGATCTCAATTAAATGTATCCTCAAAATGTGTGCTCTCCCCAGGCTCTCCCTTCTCAATAAATTACTCCATGTACCCAACTGCCGAAGTGAAAAGTATATGAATAATTCTTCTTTTTTCCCCTTATCTCTCATCTCTAATACATCAGGATTTCCTGTTATTTCTGTGGCTAAGACATATCTTAAAATGGCCATTTGCCTCCACATGTTTTGCCCATATCTGTCCAAAGTATCTTAGTTTTCTTACCTGTATTTTTTTTAAATGCTTTTTCTTTTTAAATTAAAGCATAGTTGGTTTACAATGTTGTATTAGTTTCAGGTATACAGCAAAGTGATTCAGTATTATATGCATATGTATTTTTTCAGAGTCTTTTCCCTTACAGGTTATTACAAAAATTGAGTGTAGTTCCTGTGCTATATAGTAGGTCATTGTTGATTATTTATTTTATATATAGTAGTATTTATATGTTAATCCCAAACTCCTAATATGTCCCTCCTCCTCTTTCCACTTTGATAGGCATAAGTTTGTTGTCTATGTCTATGGGTCTATCTCTGTTTTGTATAGAAGTTCCCATTTTGTATCATTTTTTTAGATTCTACATATAAATGATATCATGTATTTTTCTTTGTCTGACTTACTTCACTTAATATGATAATCTCTAGGTCCATCCCTGTTGCTGCAAATTGTTCCATTATTCCATACTTCTTTATGGCTGAGAAATATTCCATTGTATAAATAATACCACATCTTCTTTATCCATTCATATGTCAGCAGACATTTAGGTTGTTTTCATGTCTTGACTATTGTAAATAGTGCTTTTATGAACATTGGGCAGCATATATCCTTTTGAATTATATTTTTCTCGGGACCTGTACTGTTAAAATATCCTTCTGTATACTCTCTCAGCTTCTTTTCTTCTTCCTATAATGTTTCCCACAGAATAGGCCAATGACCCTTTGAAAAGTTATTTTACATTAAATCAAATGCCCTGCTTAAAATCCTTTCAAGATTTTTGTTAGCATTTGTAATAAAATCCAACATTAAAAGTGTAGTCAAGAAGCTTCAGGAAGGCCATCTGGTCCAACCTCATGCTTGCCATATTCCTTGCTACACCTCAGCTATGTTCAAATCTTCCTTGTTTCTTATATCATGCCAAGCATTTTACTACACAAGCCTTTTGTACTTACTGTTTTCTTCTTCCTTTCCTTATCATTCATCATTTTTTTAAGTTTCATTGAAGTATAGTTAATTTACAAGGTTGTAATAATTTATGCTGTACAACAAAGTAACTCAGTCATATGTATATATGTATCCATTCTCTCCGATTCTTTTCCCACATAGATTATTACAGAATATTACATAGGGTTTTCTGTCCTATACAGCAAGTCCCCATTGGCAAATTGTTCCATATACCTCAGTGTTCATATACCAATCCCAACCCCCCAGTTTATTCCTCCCATCCCCAACCTGTCCCCTTTGGTAATTGTAAGTTTTTCAGTCTGTGACTCTGTTTATGTTCTGCAAATAAGTTAATTTGTATCCTTTTTTTGTAAGATTCCACATATAGGTGATATCATGTAATGTTTGTCTTTCATTGTATTCTTAACTTCAATTAGTGTGATAGTTTCTAGGTCCATCCATGTTGCTGCAAATGGCATTATTTCATCCTTATCATTATTTGAATGACTAGTTCCTTTTCATTATTTAAGTACCAACTAAATACAAACTCCTCAAAGAGCTTGAGCCTAGCCATGTTAGATTAGTAGACCTCTGCAGTTAAAATCTATCATGTCACCCTGTCCATTTCTTTCAGAGCACTAATGAATCTCAATTCTCTTGTTTACATACATGTTTATTGACTGTCCCTACCCCCTAGAGTGTAAGGCTCTTCCGACCAAGACTATCTCTGTCATATTTATTCATGAATCCCCATTGCTGGGCCTGGTAATTCTTATATTCAATAAATGCTTATTGAGTGGATGAGTAAGTGAATAAATTACAAAGTGGTATTAAGTGACTATGAATTTTTTGAACTAGTAATTAACATCTGTGGTTGCCATTGTGCTTATAATTTTCACTGATTTATTCTGAGTTTATAGATAAATCTGTTTATTAATATTCAGCCAGGAAGTTTACAGTAGGATAATGGCTGTTAACTTGTAATATAAATATAAAGAAACAACCTAAAAGTCCATCAGCTAGTGATTGGTTAAATGCTTTACATAACATCTATACTGCATAATATTTTGCAGCCTTTAAAAATGTTAAGGTAGGAGTTCCCATTGTGGCTCAGTGGGTTACGAGCCCAACTAGTATCTATGAGGTTGCAGTTTTGATCCCTGACCTTGCTCAGTGGGTTAAGGATCCAGCATTGCTGTGAGCTGTGGTGTAGCTCACAGATGTGGCTTGGATCTGGTGTTGCCGCGGCAATGGCCTAGGCTAGCAGCTGCAGCTCTGATTCAACCTCTAGTCTGGGAACTTCCATATGCCACAAGTGAGGCCCTTAAAAAAAAAAAAAAGTTAATGTAACTCTATGGTCATCGAATGAAAAGATAATCATCATGTATTATTATATAACAACATAAGACTACAAAAGAACATTTATGTAAGATTTTATTTTTAGTAAACATACAAACTCATAGAAGAAAATCTGGAAAATATGCAGAAAAATGCTAGCAATAGTTACATTTTGATAGGAGAAATATAAGTAATTTTCATGGCTTTTTGCCTGCCTTTCTGATGTCATAAACTTTCTCAAACTAAGTATATCCTGGACAGGTATTGTTTGTAATTAGAAAAATAACATGTAAGACTAGTTGTATTTTGAAAGAAAAAAAAATGATAATGTAGTTGCTGAAAATTAATTTTTATTTATTTTCAAAAATATTTTTCCCTATTTGAGTCATTAGCAGGCAAAAACCCCTATAATGCAATTTAAAAGGAAAATAAAATGAAAGAATGTCCATAAGGAATAAAAATATCTAAGATTTTCCAGTTTTATTTTATTTTGTTTACATTATATATTCACTCCACATTTTACCACTGCCCTTTTCTTTCATGTTTTCCACAAATCCTAGTGTCTCGGTCACCTTTAAGTTAATAAATTTTGGGCAAGAAAAGAAAGCTTTCATTTATTTTTTTCCTTAAATTTGAATGAACTACAGAATGAGGTTTGTGTTTTCAGTGGTTATGAAATTTATATTCTTGGCAGCTGAAACCAAGGATCCAAAAGGAAAAAATGGGTGTGAAGGGTAGGTGTGGAAGCAGAAACACCTATGAGGCAGAATACTTCTTCCTCTTTCCTTTCTCACTGCCAAAAGTCGTGTCTGAGGAGGGACAACACAACATCAAAGAAGGCCAGATTCTCCATCCGTTTCACAAGGGCCAGTGAGAATTTTGCATGAACGTGACGGCTAGTATGGTAGAACTTTCATTCTTCATATCCTTTCCCTTCATATTCACACATTTGCCCACATATTTGGATAACTAGGAGTATTTCAGCAAAAATAGTCTTACAGCAATTCCAAATGAAGGGAACGAAACAGTAAAGATTGATTTTGTTTTTCCTTTATTTTTATAACATCACAAATCAGAAATTCTCTTAGTATGAGAAACGTTGCATTCTAAGAGAAATTAGGGATTAAAATTAATGTCACAGCAACATAATTGAGGCTGTATAGGTGAATTTCAAATGGATTTAGGAAATATTGCCGTTACTGTGCAGTAAAGTGATGAAGAATGTTAAATAGGACTCAGTCTAAGTCCGTGTAGTGCAAATGTTAGTGCTTTTTAAATAAGTGAAACTTACTCCTCCTAAACGTTATGGTTAATTATTCATCGTCTAATCAAAATTGTATGCTCCTGGTGTGGCATGATTTCCATGACTACATTGTCATTCCTACTTTCAATGTAAAGTTTAAAAATGAAACTGTTCCTCTTCTTCTTTTCTATTCTCTTTTCATCAGGTCCTCAAAATCCCCTGACTAGATTCCCTGCAGCTCTTAATTGCCTCATGAGAAAAACCTGTCCAGCTTGGAAAAAAGCAAGGGGTATTTCCAACAACAAAGTGATTCTAAATACTTGATGGGAAGTAAATACATGTGTTTTTTTTTAATCAATATTTTTATTTTGGAACAATTATTAGGCAAAAGAGAGGAACACAGTTGCTTACTGGTTGGCATACAGGAGATTTAATTAATGTCCACACTGGGGGCCTGTTTCAAGGCATAAAAATGGTGACAACTCATACTAGGGTATTTTTGAACCAATCTAAAATGTCTACTGTAAGTTTAGTGGTTTTAATGAAATGACAAACAGCATAGACTAGTAAAGGCAAAGCTCCTGACAGTCTTTTGTGACATGCACAGATACTTTCATTTTAGGGAATAATTATACTGAGGAGTGAATTTATAAATTAATTTTAATTAATTAATGGAAATGGTTGAATGATGCCACACCTGCATGCCTCCCAGACTTTTCATTCTACCTCATTCTAAAGTGGGGCCACCTGACCCCCACATTGATACTTGTTTTTCCCTTAGAATCCAGAAACAGTCATGATTTGGGTTGGGAAATTACAAGAATCTAGAGAGACTACATCAACACCCTTTCTTTTCAGTCTGTCCTGGGTAACAAGCCTTCTACTGTCTTCCAAAGAAAGATTTCATCCTACCCCTCCACCATGCAACTGATTTCCTCTTTTATTCACTGATGGTGTCCAGTATTTTAGTCCCTCTAGTTTGGTGTCCTAACCTACTAGGCTCTTTGCCTGTACCACTGCTGGCACTGCTTAAAAATAATGTTATATTGCTGCTACCCAGTGACCTGCCTTAGCCATGACTAAAACTTTTTGCCCACCTCTTGCCAACCCAGGACTCTGAATTCTAGTTACTCTTCTAAACCAGGTACTTCTCAGGATGAAAACAATTTTTTGGTGTTAGCCCTCAAAACCGATTGCATGCCCATTATGGCTGTTGGCTGCATTCTCTGCATACAGTGTTTTGCTATTTAAGAAGACTTTTCCCAATTACCAAACAATTGGGTGTTTCTTGTGGCAAGGTATGGTCAGGTGCAAAATGATAGATTCTAGGTCTTGAGGTCTGCCTGATCACTTAAAGACATGAGACCTATCAAGTGACTCTTGACTTCCACTTTGGAAGACAGATAAGAATGCAGCTATTTTGAGCTGCTCAGCACCACCAGCCCCCTAGAAGAGCCCCTGCAGCCCAGAAAAGCTGCAACAAGCTTGGCCAGACTGTGAAAAGATCTACCTACATTCTCAGGCCAGCCTTCTGAGTTGGGCTGCCCTAGGGAAGAGCCTCATAGGTTCTCAGTGACCCAGATAGCTGCTACAGCCCCCAGGGGGTGCTGCACTCCTGAGGAACAGCTGCCCAACACCGCCAACCCCCTGCAAGAACCCCACAGCCTAAAAACACCAGAGCAAGCTCTGCATGGCCAAGGGAAATCTGCTACCATCGTGGTGTGGACCTCCCAGTCCTGTCTGCCCTCAGAAAGCCCTCCTTTGCTTCAAAGAAACACTGTCAGCCCCATCAACACTCCAGAAAAGCCACACTGCCTCAAAAAAGATTGACCAACAACGCCAGCCCTCGGGAAATATTCCACGGTAGGGACAAGGCAAACACTGCCCGATAATGGAGAGTACAACTCCCTCAGGAGAAAGAAAACAACAAGCAAGATGAAGAAGCAGAGAAACCACCCCGAGTCAAACCAACAGGAGAACTCACCTAAAACAGTCAACAATGAAACAAATCTCTGCAGTCTGACAGACCTGGAGTTCAAAAGAGAACTAGTGAAAATACTGAAGGAATTAAGAGAAGATGTGAACAGTAATGCAGATACCCTCAGAAAGGAACTAGAAAATATAAGGAGGAGCCAAGAAAAACTAGAACATTCATTTGCAGAGATGCAAACTGAACTAAGGGCAGTAAAAACCAGAATGAATAATGCAGAAGAACGAATCAGTGATATGGAAGATAGAATAATGGAAATCACTCAATCTGGTCAACAGACAGAAAACCGAATCAAAAAACTGGAAAGCAATATAAGAGACCTATGGGATAATATAAAGCGGGCCAATCTACGCATAATAGGAATTCAGAAGGAGTAGAAAAAGATAAGGGGATGGAAAATATATTTGAAGAAATTATCGCTGGAAACTTCCCAAATCTAAAGGATACTGGGTTCAAGATACAAGAAGCACAGAGGGCCCCAAACAAACTGAACCCAAATATACCCACAGAAAGACACATCATAATAAAAATGGCAAAAGTTAGTGATAAAGAGAGGATCCTAAAGGCAGCAAGAAAAAAACAGAATGTTACCTACAAGGGAACCCCCATAAGAACATCAGCTGACTTCTCTACAGAAACACTACAGGCCAGGAGGGAATGGCAAGAGATATTTAAAGTGCTAAAAGGAAAAAATATGCAACCTAGAATACTCTATCCAGCAAGAATATCATTTAAAATAGAAGGGGAAATAAACATTTTTTCCAACAAACAAAAACTTAAAGAATACTGCAACACAAAACCCAGGTTAAAGGAAACATCGAAAGGGCTTCTCTAAACCAAAAAGAAAGGAAGGAAAGGGAAGAAAAAAGAAAAGAAAAAAAAAAGAAGAAGAAGAGGAAGATCTAGGACTGAGGAAACCGCAATCAGAGAGCAGTCACTCAAATAAGCCAGCATACAGATTTAATCATGAACAGGCCTCAAACAAAATAAAATTAAAAATAAAAAAATAAAAAAGAGTCATCAAAACCATAAAATGTGGGCAAGGGATGTTAGGAAGTAAATAACCCTTTTTGTTTGTATGTTTCTCTTCTTAATTTTAATATAGTAATGAAGTGTTTGAACTTACAGGACCATCAGGCTAAAACACACAATTATGGGAAGGGGTTAGCATACTTAAAAAACAGGGCAACCACAAGCCAAAACCAAATATTGCATTCACAAAAAAATGAAAAAAAAAAATACACTCAAGCAGATAATAACAGGAGACCATCCAACCAAAAAAAAAAAAAAGAAAGAAAGGAAGAATGGAGAACCATCGAATCAACTGGAACACGAGGTTCAAATGGCAATAAATAATCATCTATCAATTATCACCTTAAATGTCAATGGACTGAACGCCCCAATCAAAAGACACAGAGTGGCTGAGTGGATAAAAAGGCAAAAACCTTCAATATGCTGCCTACAAGAAACTCACCTTAGAACAAAAGATACATATAGATTGAAAGTGAAAGGGTGGGGAAAAATATTTCACGCCAATAGACATGACAGAAAAGCAGGAGTCGCAACGCTCATATCAGACAAAATAGACTTTAAAACAAAAGACATAAAGAAAGACAAAGAAGGACACTACTTAATGATTAAGGGATCCATCCAAGGAGAGGATGTTACTATCGTCAACATATATGCCCCAAATACAGGAGCACCCAGATACATACAACAAATATTAACAGACATAAAGGGAGATATTGATGAGAATACAATCATAGTAGGAGACCTTAATACCCCCCCTCACATCAATGGACAGATCCTCTAGACAGAAAACCAATAAGGCAACAGAGATCCTAAAGGAAACAATAGAAAAGTTAGACTTAATGGATATCTTCAGGACACTACAACCAAAAAAGGCAGAGTACACGTTCTTCTCAAATGCTCATGGAACATTCTCAAGAATCAACCACATATTGGGACACAAAGCTAATCTCAATAAATTTAGGAGCATAGAAATTATCTCAAGTATCTTCTCTGACCATAATGCCATGAAATTAGAAATCAACCATGGGAAAAGGAAAGAGAAAAAAATCTACTGCATGGAGACTAAACAACATGCTACTAAAAAACCAATGGGTCAATGAGGAAATCAAGAAGGAAATTAAAAACTACCTTGAAACAAATGATAATGAAGACACAACCGCTCAAAATCTATGGGATGCTGCGAAAGCAGTGCTCAGAGGGAAATTTATTGCAATACAGGCCTTTCTCAAAAAAGAAGAAAGATCCCAAATTGACAACTTAACCCTCCACCTAAATGAATTAGAAAAAGAAGAACAAAAAAGTCCTAAAGTCAGCAGTAGGAAGGAAATTATAAAGATCAAAGAAGAAATCAATAAAATAGAGACTCAAAAAACAATAGAGAAAATTAATAAAACCAAGAGCTGGTTCTTTGCAAAAGTGAACAAAAATGACAAACCCCTGGCCATACTCACTAAAAAGAGGAGAGAAAGAACCCAAATAACCAAAATTAGAAATGAAAAAGGAGAAATCACGATGGATACAGCAGAAATACAAAAGACCATAAGAGAATACTATGAACAACTATATGGCAACAAGTTTGACAATCTGGAAGAAATGGACAATTTTCTAGAATCTTACAGCCTGCCAAAACTGAATCAAGTAGAAACAGACCAACTGAACAGACCAATCACTAGAAATGAAATTGAAGAGGTCATAAAATCACTCCCTACAAATAAAAGTCCAGGACCAGATGGCTTCACAGGTGAATTCTATCAAACATATAAAGAGGAATTGGTGCCCATCCTCCTGAAACTCTTTCAAAAGGTTGAAGAAGAAGGAATACTCCCAAAGACATTCTATGATGCCACCATCACCCTCATTCCAAAACCAGACAGAGATACCACCAAAAAAGAAAACTATCGCCCAATATCATTGATGAATATAGATGCAAAAATTCTCAACAAAATCTTAGCCAACCGAATCCAACAACATATCAAAAAAATTATACACCATGACCAGGTTGGGTTCATCCCAGGTTCACAAGGATGGTTCAACATACGCAAATCAATCAGCATCATACACCACATTAACAAAAAAAAAGTCAAAAATCATATGATCATCTCAATAGACGCAGAAAAAGCATTTGACAAAGTCCAACATCCATTCATGATCAAGACCCTCGCCAAAGTGGGTATAGAGGGAACATTCCTGAATATAATCAAAGCCATTTATGATAAACCCACAGCAAATATAATACTCAATGGGGAAAAACTGAAAGCCTTCTCACGCCAATCTGGAACAAGACAGGGATGCCCACTCTCACCACTGCTCTTCAACATAGTTTTGGAAGTCCTAGCCACAGCAATTAGACAAACCAAAGAAATAAAAGGCATCCATATAGGAAGAGAAGAGATCAAACTGTCACTGTATGCAGATGACATGATACTATACATAGAAAACCCAAAGGACTCAACCCCAAAACTCCTTGAACTGATTCATAAATTCAGCAAAGTAGCAGGATATAAGATTGACATTCAGAAGTCAGTTGCATTTCTGTATACCAGCAATGAAATATTAGAAAAGGAATACAAAAATACGATACCTTTTAAAATTGCACCTCACAAAATCAAATACCTCCGAATACACCTGACCAAGGAGGTAAAGGACCTATATGCCGAGAACTATAAAACTTTAATCAAAGAAATCAAAGAAGATGTAAAGAAATGGAAAGATATTCCATGTTCCTGGATTGGGAAAATCCATATTGTAAAAATGGCCATACTACCCAAAGCAATCTACAGATTCAATGCAATCCCTATCAAATTACCCATGACATTTTTCACAGAACTAGAACAAACAATCCAAACATTTATATGGAATCACAAAAGACCCAGAATCGCCAAAGCAATCCTGAGAAACAAAAACCAAGCAGGAGGCATAACTCTCCCAGACTTCAAGAAATACTACAAAGCCACAGTCATCAAAACAGTGTGGTACTGGTACCAAAACAGACAGACAGACCAATGGAACAGAATAGAGAACCCGGAAATAAACCCTGACACCTATGGTCCATTAATCTTTGACAAGGGAGGCCAGAACATAAAATGGGAAAAAGAAAGTCTATTCAGCAAGCATTGCTGGGAAACCTGGACAGCTGCATGCAAAGCAATGAAACTATAACACACCCTCACACCATGCACCAAAATAAACTCCAAATGGCTGAAAGACTTAAATATACGACAGGACACCATCAAACTCCTAGAAGAAAACATAGGCAAACACTCTCTGACATCAACCTCATGAATATTTTCTCAGGTCAGTCTCCCAAAGCAATAGAAATTAGAGCAAAAATAAACCCATGGGACCTCATCAAACTGAAAAGCTTTTGCACAGCAAAGGAAACCCAAAAAAAAAACCAAAAAGACAACTTACAGAATGGGAGAAAATAGTCTCAAATGATGTAACCGACAAGGGCTTAATCTCTAGAATATATAAACAACTTATACAACCCAGCAGCAAAAAAGCCAATCAATCAATGGAAAAATGGGCAAAAGACCTGAATAGAGATTTCTCCAAAGAAGATATACAGATGGCCAACAAACACATGAAAAAATGCTCCACATCGCTGGTTATAAGAGAAATGCAAATCAAAACTACCATGAGATATCACCTCACACCAGTCAGAATGGCCATCATTAATAAATCCACAAATAACAAGTGCTGGAGGGGGTGTGGAGAAAAGGGAACCCTCCTCCACCGTTGGTGGGAATGTAAACTGGTACAGCCACTATGGAGAACAGTTTGGAGATACCTTAGAAATCTATACATAGAACTTACATATGACCCCACAATCCCACTCTTGGGCATCTATCCGGACAAAACTCTACTTAAAAGAGACACATGCACCCGCATGTTCATTGCAGCCCTATTCACAATAGCCAAGACATGGAAACAACCCAAATGTCCATCAACAGAGGATTGGATTCGGAAGAGGTGGTATATATACACAATGGAATACTACTCAGCCATAAAAAAGAATGACATCATGCCATTTGCAGCAACATGGATGGAGCTAGAGAATCTCATACTGAGTGAAATGAGCCAGAAAGACAAAGACAAATACCATATGATATCACTCATAACTGAAATCTAATATCCGGCACAAACGAACATCTCCTTAGAAAAGAAAATCATGGACTTGGAGAAAAGACTTGTGGCTGCCTGATGGGAGGGGGAGGGAGTGGGAGGGATCGGGAGCTTGGGCTTATCAGACACAACTTAGAATAGATTGACAAGGAGATCCTGCTGAATAGCATTGAGAACTTTGTCTAGATACTCATGTTGCAACAGAAGAAAGGGTGGGGGAAAAATGTAATTGTAATGTATACATGTAAGGATAACCTGACCCCCTTGCTGTACAGTGGGAAAATAAAATAAAAAAAAAGAATGCAGCTATTTTGGAGCTGCATTCTTTAACAATCCTGTGGCAACCATTAGGAGGATCCTGAGAGTGGAACAGTTGCTCGGAAATAGAAGATATCCAAACCCTGAATAAGGTTGGATTTCCTTTTGCCACAACCTCCATGAATATATCTGCCTATTGGCAGCTCTAAAAACAACTCATAAAATAAAGGCTATAAAAGAGTAGGGAGGGAAAATTGTAAAGTCATATAAAATTTATATTTAAGTAGTTAAATAAAAACAAATAATGAAAGAATAAAATTAAACAAGTTAATTAAAATAAAGTATCAAGGATAAAATAGGGAGTGTTTTAAATACTAAGATAAAAATTAGTAAAATTTACAACAAAGAAAAAGTTTAAACCCAATGGAATGCATATATAAAGACATAAATATTAGAATGGCTATCATTAAGAAGACAAGAAACAATAGGGGCTGGCAAACGTGATGAAAACGGAACCCTTTTGTATTGTTTATGGGAAGTAAATTGATGAAGATGCTATGGAAAACAATATGGAGGATTCTCAATAAATTAAAAATAGACCTACCATTTGTTTCAACAATTCACTTCTCAGTAAATATCCAAAGGAAATGAAAGCTGGATTTCAGAGAGGTATAGTATAGCACTCCCATGTTATTGCAGCATTATTCACAATAGCCAAAATATGGAGACAACTTAAATGCTCATCAGTGAAAGAATGGATAAAGAAGCTCTCTTCTCTCTCTCTCTCTCTCTCTCTCTCTCTCACTCACACACACACACACACACACAGACACACACACACACACACACTGTGGAATATCATTCCACCAGGGGAAAGGAGGACATCCTGCTATTTGCAACAGCATGGGTGGACCCTGAGCACATTACTCTTAAGATAAGTCAAAAAATAAAAATAAGTACTGTATGACATGATTTATATGTGGAATCTAAAAAAGCCAAAATCATAAAAGCAGAGAATAAAACGGCAGTTATTAGGAGCTAGGAAAAGAGGTGATAAGATAGATGTTTTTTAAGGGTACAAACTTGCAATGAGTAGTAAATAAGGCAGATATCCAATGTACAGTATAATGAATATCGTATGGTACAATGTTGTACTGTCATACTATAATCATCACACCTGCTGAGAGACCGGAATTTCATTATGCCTAACCCCCCCCAAAAAAGGGCAATTATGTAATTGTAATAGAGGTGCTAAGTAGCACTACAATGGCAATCATATTACACTGTATAAATCTATTAAATTAACTTATTACATACCTCAGATCTATGCTCTGCTATATGTCAAATACATTGAATAAAATATCAAAAATACATATTGAATATAATTTTCTGTATATCCTTTTAATACATTAAAATATTAAAATGAAGATCCTGGAGAGCCAATAAATAAATAAAGGCATTAAAGTGAGAGGGACAAAAAAAATTAAAAATGAAAACTATGAAGTAACAATACTGTGTTGCAGTGTTATGGAAAGAAAATGACCACATTGGAATTAGGAAGCAATGGTACACAAATCTATTTTACAGCATATTTTAAAAGTCTTTTAGAGGTAATTTTGGATATTCTGAAATTCTTAATTGTTCACATTAGAAACTAACCCTCACATAAAATATAACATCAGTTTATACCTTAAATTATTTAGCTTTGTGTTTATTTTGATTGCTTACCATTTGCATCATTATAAAAAACTACTTCCATTAAAATTAAAAATATACTTTTTTATTATTTCCTTGGAATTGTGTCAAATCATAAAATATTTAAAAGTCTTGAATATATATGACCAAACATATTTGCAGATTGTGTCAGTTCATGTTTTAACCAAAAGTATATAGAACGGTCATCTCATGGAAAGGATTAGTGTTGCTGATTGACTGGATGTTTTATTTGGAATTGAGGTAAACATTTAGGTCTATGTGATCCTTTGGAAGTAAAGGGCCACTGGCGGGAAGACAGGATGTGAGGGAAGAAGAGGTACATTTTCATGCTGCTAACACTGTGGGTAGGGGAGCTTAATCACCTCTAGGAGACAGAGTAACACTGAAGTCAGGGAGCTGGGATATTTATATAACTCCTGTCAGTCATTGGTTGGGGGCTGCTCCCAGAGGATGTTAATTACTGGCATTTCCCATCAGCCTCATGAGGACAGTTGGGTTCCACTGGAAAGGAAAAGACCCTTAAGCAAAGAAATACAGGCACTGGCACGTGGAGTTGGGCCTGTATGTCCTGACAGGGTAAACTAGAGAGTTGGTAACGTACTGACAGCACCTGGTCCACGGAACACATAGGAGAGTAGCAGGAAATGAAGGCAGAAAAGTGACGGGAGCAGAAGTTTGAAGCCCTGGAGGTCATTACAAAGACTTTTCCTTTTCCTCTGGGTAGGTGAGAATCATTTAAAGTGTTTTAAGCATTGGAATTACATGACTTACATTTTAACAGGCTCTCTCTGAGTGCTGTAGTGAAAATAGTTTCTAGGAAGACAAAGACAGAAGCAGGAACACCACTGAGAGGATGATTGTGGTGTTCCAACAGAGAGATGAGGTAAAGTATAGGGAAGGTAAATAGGATTTGCTGCAGCCTGAATGGGAGGTGTGAGAGACAGAATGATCAAGAATGATAGTGAGATTTTTGGCCTGAGTAACTGGAAGAATGAAAGCACCATTACCTGAGATGCAGGAGACTGCAGGAGAAGCTAAAATGAAGGAAAATTCCTCCAAGGAGAATTTGTAAATGTGTCTGGCCGGACCCTAGTTCCTGGCCACTTAAACCAAATTCCTGACTGGAAGGTGTGCACCACCCAGGAGATGTAGGTTTGTGTTGTGGGTCTACACTGGGACCCACCAGAGCTTTGGGTTGCACTTTCTCAGTGGAGATTTGTTTCCCACGTCCTGCTGTTCTCAATGCCAAATAAAGTCTCCTTATAGTCCCCAGGGGGTCAGGGAGGGCTGCATTACGTCTGCTTCACCTTGGGTATAGCACTGGGGTCCCAGCTTTATATGGAACCACAACTTGGAAATATTTGAGACTTCGAGTTCTGTCTCCAGAAACTTGTAAGTCCTACTGAGTCATCCAAGTAGAAGCTGAGATTTTCCACATTTTGGAAAACCTTCAGAACAACCTCTCAGAAGCCCCCAATTCAAGTCTCTGGATTCAGCCTTCATTTAGATTTTGATCAGGTGGTTCTTTGTTATCTTATTAGATCTTCAGTGCTTTTAAGAAGAGGTTAGAATGAAACTTATCTAGTATTTCTAAGTTTCAGTTTGTTTTCTGCAGGAAATTTTTAGCCCCATCTTCTCTTTAAATGTGTCATTGACCTTTAAGCAATTGATATAGTATTCCATTATTCTCTCTGAAAAAAAAAATGTTTTTAGAGAAGCTTGCAGATCTTAGGGCCTATGATCTGAGTGTTATCCCTATTGCAATAGTGTTGTTCCTCTTACTGCAGTAATCCTTTTGAATATCTCTTACCTAAGAATTAATTAATTAAACATTTAAAAATCTACTTCAAATGATAACAAGCCCAGGCTAAAACAACATTGCAGAGTTATTACAAGAGAAAATCCAAGAGCCCTCACGGGTCCAGGTAAGACTCTACCCATAGAACTCACAAGCAAGGCATTGAAAGGCTGGACAGAAGAGGAGCTAAGTAAGAGTTCAGACTCTGAAACAGAGATGATGAATTGGAATTCCCATTCTACCAGTTCTTTCTGTGCAATCTTAGGAAAGTTCCTTAAACTTTCTAAATCTGGTTTTTCATATGTAAAATAAGGTGGTGAGAAATAAGATGTGCAAATATCTTAAATATCATGCATAGTACATAAGAAATACTCAAGCAATATTAGCCACCATGTTTTCTTGTATCACTATCTAACAAATTACTATAAATTACTACAAATTAATGGTTTAAAGCAACACAATTTTTATTTATTACTTAGTTCTCTAGTTAGAAGTCCAACTGGGGCTACAACCAAGGTGGAAGAAAGGATGCATTCCTTTCTGGAGGCTTTAAAGGAAAGTCTGTTTCTTTGCCTTTTCCAGCTTCAAGGCTTGGCTGAATACCTTCTGGGAAGCCCTCTTCCTCCACCCTCAAAGCCACCAAACTCAAAATGGCTGAAAGACTTAAATGTCAGACAAGACACAAATAAACTCCTAGAAAAGAACATAGGCAAAACATTCTCTGACATTAACCTTACAAATGTTTTCTCAGGTCAGTCTCCTCTCACACTGCCATCTCTTTGGATTTCTACAGCTGGGCAATATTTTCACATTTAAGGACTCATATGATTATGAGATACTGCTTTGAGAAATATTGCCTGGTGTTCTCCTTACATGCTACAAACAATAAATCCTTCTTTATTTGAAAACAAAACAAAACAAAAGGACTCATGTGATTAAATTGGTCTCTAGTGGAAACCTAGGATAATCTTTCCATCGCAAGGTCCTTAACCTTAGTGAGCCCATCTCAAAGTCCTTTTTTTCTTTTTTTTATAATGATTTTTATTTTTTCCATTATAGCTGGTTTACAGTGTTCTGTCAATTTTCTCCTACACAGCAATGTGACCCAGTCACACATACATGTATACATTCTTTTTTCTCACATTATCATGCTCCATCACAAGCGACCAGACATAGTTCCCAGTGCTATACAGCAGGATCCCATTGCTTATCCATTCCAAAGGCAATAGTTTGCATCTATTAACCCCAAATTCCCAATCCATCCCATTCCCTTCCCCTCCCTCTTGGTAACCACAAGTTTGTTCTTCAAGTCCATGAGTTTCTTTTCTGTGGAAAGATTCATTTGTGCCACATATTAGATTCCAGGTATAAGTGATATCATATGGTAATTGTCTTTCTCTTTCTGACTTACTTCACTTAGTATGAAAGTCTCTAGTTCCATCCATGTTGCTGCAAATGGCATGATTTTGCTCTTTTTATAGCTGAGTAGTAGTCCATTGTGTATATATTCCACATCTTCCTAATCTAATCATCTGTGAATGGACATTTATGTTGTTTCCATGTCTTGGCTATTGTAAATCATGCTGCAAAACTTTTCAAGGAAAGTTTTGTCCAGATATGTGCCCAAGAGTGGGATTGCTGGGTCATATGGTAGTTCTATTATAGTTTTCTAAGGCACCTCCATACTGTTTTCCATAGTGGTTGTACCAGCTTACATTCCCACCAACAGTGCAGGAGGGATCCCTTTTCTCCACAACCCCTCCAGCATTTGTTATTTGTGGACATATTAATGATGGCCATTCTGCCTGGTGTGAGGTGGTATCTCATGGTAGTTTAGATTTGCATTTCTCTAATAATAAGGGATGTTGAGAACTTTTTCATGTGCTTATTGGCCATCTGTATATCTTCTTTGGAGAAATGTCTATTCAGGTCTTTTGCCCATTTTTTCCATTGGGTTGTTGGTGTTTTTGCTGTTGAGTTGTAGAAGTTGTTTGTATATTTTAGAGATTAAGCCCTTGTCAATTGCATCATTTGAAACTGTTTTTTCCCATTGTGTAAATTGTCTTTTTTTTTTCTTTTTGGTTTCCTTTGCTGTGCAAAAGCTCATCAGTTTGATTATGTCCCATTGGTTTATTTTTGCTTTTATTTCTGATGCTTTGGGAGACTGACCTGAGAAAACATTTGTAAGGTTAATGTCAGAGAATGTTTTGTCTATGTTCTTTTCTAGGAGTTTATTTGTGTCTTGTCTGACATTTAAGTTTTTCAGCCATTTTGAGTTTATTTTGGCGCATGGTGTGAGGGTGTGTTCTAGTTTCATTGATTTGCATGAGGCTATCCATTTTTCCCAGCAATACTTGCTGAAAAGACTATCTTTTCCCCATTTTATGTTCTTGCCTCCCTTGTCAAAGATTAATTGACCATAGGTGTCAGGGTTTATTTCTGGGTTCTCTATTCTGTTGCATTGGTCTGTATGTCCATTTTGCTACCGTACCACATTGCCTTGATGACTGTGGCTTTGTAATATTGCTTGAGGTCTGGGAGAGTGATGCCTCCTGCTTGATTTTTGTTCCTCAGTATTGCTTTGACACTTCTGGGTTTCCGTGGTTCCACATAAATGTTTGGATTGTTTGTTCTAGTTCTGTGAAAAATGTCATGGGTAATTTGATAGGGATTGCATTGAATCTGTAGATTACTTTGGGTAGTATGGCCATTTTTACAATATTAATTTTTCCAAACTAGGAGCATGGAATATCCTTCCATTTCTTTAAATCCTCTTTCATTTCCTTGATTCATGTTTTATAGTTCTCAGCATCTGTCTTTCACCTCCTTGGTCAGGTTTATTTCCATGTATTTGATTTTTTGGGGTGCAATTTTTAAAAGTATTATATTTGTTATTCCTTTTCTAATATTTCATTATTAGTATACAGAAATGTAACTATTTTCTGAATGTTAATCTTATATCCTGCTACTTTGCTGAATTTGTTGCTCAGTTCAAGTAGTTTTGGGGTTGTTTCCTTAGGGTTTTCTATATACAGTATCATGTCATCTGCATACAGTGACAGTTTTACCTCTTCTCTTCCAATATGGATACCTTTTATTTCTTTTGTTTGTCTGATTGCTGTGGCTATGACTTCCAATACTATGTTGAATAAAAGTGGTGAGAGTGGGCATCAAAGTCCTTTTTTTCTACTTGAGGTAACATATTCAAAGTTTCTGGGATTACTGTATTGACCATTTGTGGACCCATTATTCTGCCTACCATAGCCAGGATTATTATTAACTTTATTCAGCACAATGACTGCAAACTTTAACCAAGACTAACCCTTCCTGATCCTTCATGCCAGCATTGATCTGACATCTAGAGCACCAGAAACACACACACCACGCATCCCAAAATGAGGTTGTAGTGTTTAACAAGACAGTAAAAAGGAGAAATAAACTTGTGGGGAGTGAGGAAGTCTCAGTTAAGTTTTCTTAATTAGCATCTCCCATTTATCCTGGGGCAGCCAGAGTCCTCAAGGCTTTTTGCCTTCTAACTTCTTCTCTCCAGATTATACCTCAGTTTCTTTTAGTAACTCTTTTTGTTTTCTTTTATTGAGGCATAATTGTCATATAACATTATATTAGTTTCAGGCGTACAACATACTGATTTGATATTGGTATACATTGTGCAATGATCCACCAATAGTAACTCTATATTTAGATAATATTTTATAGTAATTATTTGAATTTATAGTAATGATTTGAATTTGATTTGAATACATACCAACAGGGTGGTCACAAATAAAATGTAGTTCTGAATCTAATCGTAGTAAATTCATTTGATCTTCATTAGATTGATTTTATCTATTTCTTTAAGTTCTATTTTATTAACATTTATACTTTGGGAGTTCCCGTCGTGGCGCAGTGGTTAAGGAATCTGACTAGGAACCATGAGGTTGCGGGTTCGATCCCTGCCCTTGCTCAGTGGGTTAATGATCCGGCGTTGCCGTGAGCCGTGGTGTAGGTTGCAGACGCGGCTTGGATCCCGCGTTGCTGTGGCTCTGGCGTAGGCCCCTAGCCTGGGAACCTCCATATGCCGTGGGAGCGGCCCAAGAAATGGCAAAAAAAAAAAATCATACTTTGTATACTTTGATCATTTTATATTTCAAATGAATTTTAAATGACAGTTGAATTAACAGGTGTTATAAAATTTTAATGAGACACTGTGCTGAACAGAAGCTGAATAACTTTGGGTAAGAGCGCCACTAGAAGGGCCCAGCAGGAATAATATATTCTCCTCAGATTATTATTATTATTACTATTTTGTCTTTTTAGGAGCACACCTGTGGCATATAGAAGTTCCCAGGCTAGGGATGGAATCAGAGCTTCAGCTGCCAGCCTATGCCACAGCCACAGCAATGCCAGATGTGAGCTGCATTTGCTCATGGCAAAGCCCAGGATCCTTAACCCACTGAGTAAGGTCAGGGATCCGACCCATATCCTCATGGATACTACTCAGTTTCGTTACCACTGAGTCACAACGGGAACTCCTCCTTGGATTTTTTTTTTTTAAATCATCTGTAGTCTTCAACAAAATCCATTTGGAAATAAAATAAGCTAAAGCACATGGTGAGTCACAGGGCTCTTGTCACCATGTCACCTTGCAAGAGAAGTTATTCAGATACAGCAAAGGGACCAAGTTCCTTTTTATACTCATGATGACAACTGGCTATATCCAGGTCAAGGATGGGGGTAGCAGGGCAGGAGATTCTGCCACCTCTTAGGTGTGAGAAACTGCTGAAGCTGTAATGCTAACAGCCTTTGAGGCTTCACACTTTTAAGTGTTCTATTTTCAGAGCTAGAGCCATCTTTCCTTTACTGGAAGGAAACCCACATGTGAATGCATACACACATACACAGTCCTAAGGTGTAAATAAATGTAATGAAGCCTCATACTCTTTGCTTAGGTTTTCTTTTGGTAATGACATAGAGTCAGTTTGTCCTTTAGGCACCCCATTTGTATAATTATAAATAGATAGATTGATACATTTAAAAATATTTATGTTCTCCCAGTGCTCTTCCCCCTTGGAGACTGACACTGAGTTTAAAATATTCTAAAAAGAAAGTTCATCTTTACATTGTGTCACATGTTGAAGATTTAAATTTATGAACCCATATTTGCTGAGCAGTCTTATCTGTGCTCCCGCCTGGTTCAACTGACCTAAAGCATTTTCTGATATCCAATTTAGGCCAATGTTATGGTATAATTTATAAAAAATTTTGGAGAGACAGGGAAGACAACATCAGTAGAGGAGCATAGAATTTTCAATCTCCCAGAATAACCCCCCAAAACGAGAAATTAGGTTAATGAAAAGAAACAAAAATCATTTTAAACATATCCAGCCAAATCAAGCAACAAAGTATCCCACATACTGAAAAATATTTGGCTAGGCCAAAACACCAATAGGAACAGTACCTATACGGTATAAAAATGGAAGGAGTTCCTGCTGTGGTGCAGTGGGTTAAGAGTCTGACTTCAGTGGCTTGGCTTGGTTTGCTATGGAGGTATGAGTTCGATCCCACACCCGGCACAGTGGGTCGCATAGGTCATGGCCATGGCTCGGATTTAGTCTCTGGCCCAGGAACTTTCATGCATCGTAGATAAGGTCATAAAAAGGGGGTGGGGTGATAGGAAAGAAGACAAAGTGAGACCAGAAAACTCTGAAAGGCAGGGACCCCAGAAATTAATATCATGGTTACAAACCCAAAAATAATAACCCAGAAAACATTCCTACAAATGGAAAAAGACACATCAGGAAAAAAAAAATGTACCTACAGCATAGATAAAATTTGTAATCCAGTATTTCAAATATAGTTAAAGGAATTAACAGTATCTAGGAAAACAATATAAGCAATTAATAATTGTATGTTTCTGAATTAGGAAAAATGCAGGAATACCTGGACATCAGGAAAATATGAAATTGCTAACACACCTTAGGAAAGAATACAAGATGAAAGACAAAAATAATTTCAGAAATGAAAACAAAATTAGAAGGAACAAAAGAGATGATAAGATAGCATCATAAAGAAAATAGAAGATGAAAAGGAGGAGAATGGGAGAAAATCGGATGTAAAGAGATAAAAAGGATTCACTATAAAGTGGCAGACATAAACAGTAGTCAGATGGAAACAACCTAAATGTCCATCAACAGATGAATGAATTAGAAGATATAGTACATACATACAATGAAATACTACTCAGTCATTAAAAAAAGGACAAAATAATGCCATTTGCAGCAACATAGATGGACCTAGAGATTCTCATACTAAGTGAAGTAAGTCAGAAAGAGAAAGACAAGTACCATTGTCCAGATTCCATTATATCTGGAATCTAAAATATGGTACAAATTTCCTATCTGCAAAACTGAAGCAGATCACGGCCAATAGTAACTGAAGAAACACTGTAAATCAAGTATACTTTAATAAAAAATAAAAATAAAAACAAAACAAAACAAACAAAAAACGGTTGTCAGAGAAATCCTGTCTATGTATAAGAATACCCAGAACACCAAAAAGAAATCCATTACCTCTTTGAAGGCAGAGTATCTAAATTATTTAGAATTCTTCTACATTGGTGATTTGTCTATTCTCTTCTCATTTATTATTTATATAATCATTCATTTAGATCAACGTGGACTCATCTATATTTATGTTTTACTTTGAGTTATAATACAATACTACTTTGTTTAATTTTTTCCTCATCTGGTTCTAATTTGTCCACTGGGGAGCTTTTTCTATTGGCTCCTGTGTCCTTCCAACACATTCTCACCATTGTAGAGTTTTTTATTTTTAGAGCACTTCCATATTTTCTGACACACTAAGATGCTCCAGGTTTTTTTTTTTTCTTGCTTTATTATTTTAATTTTTTCCCGCTATACAGCATGGGGACCAAGTTATTCTTACATGTATACATTTTTTTCCCACCCTTTGTTCCGTTGCAATATAAGTATCTAGACATAGTTCTCAATGCTACTCAACCAGATCTCATTGCTAATCCATTCCAAGTTGTATCTGATAACCCCAAGCTCCCAATCCCTCCCACTCCCTCCTTCTCCCTCTGGGCAGCCACAAGTCTATTCTCCAAGTCCATGATTTTCTTTTCTGTAGAAATATTCATTTGTGCTATATATTAGATTCCAGTTATGAGTGATATCATATGGTATTTGTCTTTGTCTTTCTGACTCATTTCACTCAGTATGAGAGTCTCTAGTTCCATCCATGTTGCTGTAAATGGCATTATGTCATTCTTTTTATGGCTGAGTAGTATTCCATTGTGTATATATACCACATCTTCCTAATCCAATCATCTGTCGATGGACATTTGGGTTGTTTCCATGTCTTGGCTATTGTGAATAGGGCTGCAATGAACATGCGGGTGCATGTGTCTCTTTTAAGTAGAGTTTTGTCCGGATATATGCCCAAGAGTGGGACTGGGGGGTCATATGGAAGTTCTAGTATAGATTTCTAAGGTATCTCCAAACCGTTCTCCATAGTCAGGTTCTTTTTTGTGTATATTCAGTTGCAGTTTCTAGAATCAATCATTTTCCATAAAGCCCTGATTCTTTTTCTTGGAGAATGGTATTAGAAACCAGAGTCTGGAAACTGGATATGTCCATTGTTAGATACCTTATTTCTATGCCTTCTTATCTGACAGAGCAAAAAATATACATAGTGTATATTGATCCCTATATATACACTTATCTCTAAATATTTCTACATGTTTCTCTCTGTATGTATATTAAACTAAGCGTACATTTACACAAATGTCTCCAAATCTCATCCATGACCACATGGATCATTCCAGTGTCCTCCCACTTCTTATCTGTAAACTCCCACTCTGTGAGAAACGGCCCCCATCACTTGTCCTTATTCATTTATTTGTTCAACTACAATATATATGTTTAGAATTAAAAGTATTTTTAATTCATACCTCCGTGAGGCATATTTTATCAATTAGGAAACAAATTTCGGGAGTTCCCGTTGTGGCGCAGTGGTTAACAAATCCAACTAGGAACCATGAGGTTGTGGGTTCGATCCCTGGCCTTGTTCGGTGGGTTAAGGAACTGACCTTGCCGTGAGCTGTGGTGTAGGTCGCAGACGCGGCTCGGATCCTCCGTTGTTGTGGCTCTAGCATGGGCCAGCAGCAACAGATCTGATTAGACCCTAGCCTGGGAACCTCCATATGCCATGGGAGTGGCCCTAGAAAAGGCAAAAAGACAAAAAAATGAAAAGAAAAGAAAACAAATTTCATGTTCAGTTTCTTATGTCTTTAGTCTTGCAGACTCTTACCATTTTCAAAGATGCTTAGGTCAGCAACTCCCACCCTCACCCCCACCCCCCACACCCCTGGCAGGCTTTCCTCAGTGATGTTGCTTTATACTGCTTAATATATTTAATCAACCTCCTAAATGACTTCTTAAAAATCTGCATACCATTAAGTTTCACTCATTGTGCCATAAAGTTTAATGGGTTTTGACAAACAGTATCAAGTATCCACCGTTACAGTATCACTCCAAATAATTTCACTGATCTAAAAAATCCATTGTGCTTTACCCATTGATTTTTTTCTTCCCATCCACCCCTAAATCCCTGGCACCCACTAATCTTTATACTTCATCTATAGTTTTGCCTTTTCCAGTGTGTCATAACACTGGAACCACATGGTATTTAGATTTTTCAGGCTGACTATTCCAAATTAACAAGAGTGTTTAAGATTCATTCCTGTTTTTCCATGGGGTTATTAGCTTATTTTATTTTATTGCTGAAAAAAGTTCTATAGTATGAATGTACTACAGATTGTTTATCTATTCACCCACTTAAGGGCATCTTGTGTCTTTTCAGCTTGGGTCTATTATGCATAAAGATGCTATAAACATCCATGTGTGAGTTTTTTTATGTGGATATATATTTTCAGATCAGTTAGGTAAAATCTACAGGCATGATTGCTGGGTAGTAATAGTAAGATTTGTTTAACTTTTAAAGAAACTGCCAAACTGTCTTCCAAAGTGGCTGTGCAATTTTACATTCCCTCCAGCAATAAATATGAGTTCCTACCACTCGTCATCTTCACCAAAAATTAATATTGTCACTTTATTTTTTAAAAAATCTTAGCCATTATAATAGATATATAGTGATATCTCATTGTTATTTTAATTTGTAACTTTAAATGACAAATAGTCTTAAACATCCATTTCATATCCCTACGTGCAACATCTTTGCTGAGGTATCTATCATATCTTTTGTCCATTTTTAAAAAATAGGTTGTTTCTTTATTGTTGAATTTTAAGAGTTATTTGTATTTTCTGGATATAAGTCCTTTATCATACATGTGTTTATTTTCTTCAAGTATGTAGTTTGCTTTTCATTCTCTTAACAATGTCATTCACAGAGCAGAAGTTTTTAATTTTAATAAAATCCAACTTAATTTTTTTCTTGAAAGCATAGTGCTTTTGGGTATTGAATCTAAAAACATATTAGCAAACCCAAGGTCACTTAGATTTTCTCTTATGTTTCTTCCAGAAGGTTTACAGGTTTGAGGGTTTTTTGTTTTTGTTTTATATTTGTCTTTTTGTGGCCGCATCCATGGCATATGGAGGTTCCCAGGCTAGGGGTCGAATCAGAGCTGTAGCCGCTGGCCTACACCACAGACACAGCAGTGCCAATTCTGAGCCACATCTGCGACCTACACCACAGCTCATGGCAATGCCCCATCCTTAACCCACTGAGTAAGGCTAGGACTCGAACCTGCGTCCTCATGAATGCTAGTCAGCGGAGTTCCTCTCGTGGCTCAGTGGTTAACGAGTCTGACTAGGACCCATGAGGTTGCATGTTAGATCCCTGACCTCACTCAGTGGGTTAGGGATCCGGCCTTGCCATGAGCTGTGGTGTAGGTGGCAGATGGGGCTTGGATCTCTTGTTGCTGTGGCTCTGGGGAAGGCTGGCAGCTACAGGTCCGATTAGACCCCTAGTCTAGGAATCTCCATATGTGGCGCGGGTGTGGCCCTAGAAAATACAAAATGACAATAAAAAATAAATAAATAAATAAATAAATAAACTCATGGATGCTAGTCAGATTCATTTCTGCTGAGCCATGGTGGGAACGCCCAGATTTGAGTTTTACATTTAGATCTCTGAATCATTTCGAGTTAACTTTTGTGAAGGGCACAAGGTCTCTGTCCAGTTTTCTTTCTTTCTTTTTTTTTTTTTTGGCAGATGAACATTGAATTGTTCCAGGGCCATTTTCAAGAAGACTATCTTTTTCCCACTGAATTGCCTTTGCTGCTTTGTCAAAGATCAGTTGACTGTATATATGTGGGTCTCTTCCTAGGCTCTCTATTCTGTTTGGTCTACGTCTCTATTCTTTTACCGGTACCACTGCTTTAAGTCTTAAATTTTGGTGGTGTGAATCATCCAACTTTATTCTTCTCCAGTATTATGTTAGCTGTTATATGCTTTTGCCCTTTTTATAAGCTTTACAATTAGTCTGTTAATATCTACAGTTTTCTGGGATTTTGACTGACATTTTCTTGAATTTGTGTATCAAGTTGGGAAGAATTGGCATCTTAAAAAAATCTAGTTTTCTAGTACGTGAACATAGAATAGTTTTTCATTTATTTCAATACTCATTGATTTCTTTCAGCAGAGTTTTGTAGTTTTCTGCACATAGATGTGGTATATGTTTTGTTAGACGTATACCTATTTCATATTTTTGGTGCTAACATAAGTGGTATTTTATTTAAATTTTTAAATATCAGTGACCAATAAAAAAGTTGATTTTAATATAAATTAACCTTATATTCTGAAAATTTGCTATAATTTCTCAGTAGTTCTGATTGTCATGCTTTCCAGGAACTAGGATGTGTCTCGTATGGGGAATGACTGCTGATGGGTATGGGCTTTCTTTTTAGGGGGATAAAAATGCACTGGAATTAGAGAGTGATGATATTTTGTGAATACACTAGAAACACTGAGTTGTATATTTTAAAAGGGTAAATTTTATGGCTTGTGAATTATATTTCAATTTTTATTTTTTATTTTATTTTATTTATTTTATTTTATTTTAGTCTTTTTTGCCATTTCTTGGGCCACTCCCCACAGCATATGGGGGTTCCCAGGCTAGGGGTCGAATTGGAACTGTAGCCACCAGCCTACGCCAGAGCCGCAACGCGGGATCCGAGCCGCATCTGCAACCTATATACACCACACCTCACGGCAACACCGGATCCTTAACCCGCTGAGCAAGGCCAGGGATCAAACCCGCAACCTCATTGTTCCTAGTTGGATTTGTTAACCACTGAGCCACGATGGGAACTCCAATATTTCGATTTTTAAATGATGGATACTTAGAAATAAATACACTTGTACACACACACATACACATACGCCCACATGCACACACACACCCCTTCAACCAAAGCCATCATCCTTGTTTTGGTGAAAAATCAAGGTTTTCATCCTAAAGGCAGGTAAGGACTAGGATACTTAACAGCTCCCCAATATTTAATACTGTGTTGGAGGTTTTAGCCAAAACAATTAGCCCAGATGATAATAAAATTCAGGAAGAAAAAAATCTATTTTTTATTTGCAGATGAGATACTGTACATGAAACATCATTCAGAATAAGTAGGAAAATTATCAAAAACTGAAATGATTTTGTCAAGTAAAAGGATTCTACTTACAAAAAATCAATAACCTTCACAGGTAGAAATGCTAACCAGTTAGATGTGATGAAAGATACTCTTCACGTATAACATTTAAATTCATATGTAAGTTTACAAACATCTGTGAGAAAACAACTCCTGAAAGAAAAATCAGTAGACTTAAAATGAATGGAAAGGTACACTGTGTATGTTAAGAATGGAAACACCTATATCATGTTTTTAGTTAAGAAGGCTCAATATTTTAAAAAATTGTAATGATATTCCAGTAAAAATGCTGTCATTTTTGGAACCAGCCTAGCAAATTATGAATTTATTTAGGAGAATGAAAATGCAGGAAGGAAGGGCAATTGCTAGGAATGAGGAGCACTTTTGGACCTATGCTATATATATATATATTTTTTTTATATATATATATATATAAAAGCCTCTATAATTAAAACCATGTAGTACAATAGTAGTACATGCATACCGATGGAAAATAATTTTGAAAATACAAAAATAAGCCAAATTGTATATGCTAAGTTCAAAAATATTAAAGGAATATCTTGTTTCAGGAAAATGGTGTTGGGATGACTGGAAAGCCATATGGCCAAGGTCCAATTTGGATCTGTTCCTGGCTCATACAAATGAATAAAAGGAGCATATACAAATTATAAAGAGACATATGGATGAATTTCTTTATAAACTGTAAGTAAGTAGGAGAAACATTCTAAGGCCCCAAAGCTAGGGGTATTAAAGAAAGAGATTGATAAATATGACTAGGTAAAAACAAAAACTTTAAAGACAGAAATGTCACTAGTGGGATAAAACCTAAGGACATAAACATTTGAAAAGCAAACTTCAATGTATTTAGTCATCATATTGTTAGTGATGATGTTATTATTAGTCTGAAACTATTTGATGTAGTAGAATAAAGCAATATGAATGAAATATTAAGAACAAGTAGAACTGAAACTTTTATAGCTCTGGATACATTTTAATGGTTCATTTCATATAAATATTTCATACATTCCATTTTGGGGTAATTTCTGGACACTTTGCATTTTTATTACCATTGTGAGTGGAATGGTTCCCATTTTATCTCTTAATAGATTATTGGTTATGCATAAATATGCATGCACATGCATACATGTTATTAATATTTGAATGCCTTTATTAGACCATCTTATTAAACACATTACTTTTACTGGTTTTTTAGTTTTGTTAGGATTTTAGAAGGACAATAAACATTATATCTCTCCTTGATTTAGAGCCAGCTGAAATGTAGGCAGAAGAACAAAATGGTATAAAGAGGTCGGCTAAATAGACTTACCACACCTGAATTAGACAGATATCCCTCAGTCATGGCATTGCTAAGCAGGTACAGGTCTCTCAGACAGATTTGCTCAGGTGAACTAATTGCAGTCGAGGAAAAACTGGGATGCAAGTCTGTGTAGGCAACACATCCAAAAGGAAAATAGAGTAAGAGCTTATTTCACACTTTCAGTCTGACCAATCTCTTGTAAGTATGCAAGTGAAAGGAGAGGATGAAGTGAGGAATATTACTCTATTAGGTAAAGACTCATCACAAAAACTCTCAGGCCAAGAAAAGGGAGATTCTCCATAAAATTTTGTTTTTTCTAGGGTATTAAATGGATCTAATCACCTCTCTGCAAAAATTATGTCATCTTCTTTCCACTGCTGAAGTCAAGGCATTTCAGTTGTTTACATTATTTTCTTATCCCTTTTAGGCACTTGAATTCATGGCACCAAAGTATAGGAGGAGATGTTCTAGATTCTGGAACTGGAGGGTTAGATGCAGATCCTTTGACTTAGTCAATAATTGTTTATTTTTCTGGGTAGTGCAGTCTTTATGTTCTTGATCCAGGTACAGTAATATAGGTAAGCCAACAGGTGATCACTGGACCTTTTTTCTTATTTTCTTTTTCTCTTCTTCTTCATTTTCTTTCTTTTATGTTGCCTCTTCACCTAATAAAGTATAGTCCTGAAATCTGTTTCTCATTTTCCACTGCTAGCAATGCAATGCAAATGGTGCGAATTGGTTATGGAATTTATCATATTGATGTATCTTATCTTTAGTCTCTTATCTATTACCCTTTTTGTGGGGTTTTTTTGGGAGGTACTTTTTAGGATTAAAGCACACTTGATTTAAAATGCTGTGCCAATTTCTGCTGTGTAGCAAAGTGACCCAGTCATACATATACATATACATTCTTTTTCTCATATTATCTTCCATCATGGCCCATCCCAAGAGACTGGATATAAATCCCTGTGCTATGCAGTAGGACCTCATTGCCCATCCATGCTAAATATAATAGTGTGCATCTACTAACCCCAAACTGCCCATCCGTCCCACTCTTTCCTCCCTCCCTCTTGGCAACTACAAGTCTGTTCTCCATGTCTGTGAGTCTGTTTCTATTTTGTAGATAGGTTTATCTTTGCCATATTTAGATTCCACATATAAGTGATATCATATGATATTTGTCTTTCTCTTTTTTTACTTCACTTAGTATGAGAATCTCTAGTTGCATCCATGTTGCTTCAGATGACATCTTGTTCTTTTTTAAGGCTGAGTGGTATTCCATTGTGTATATGTACCACATCTTAATCCATTCATCTGTCATTGAATGTTTATATTCTTTTCATGTCTTGGCTATTGTTAATAATGTTATAATGAACATAGGGGTGCACGTATATTTTTTAATGAAAATTTTGTCCGGATATATGTCCAGGAGGGGGATTTCTGGATTATATGGTAGTTCTGTAGTTTTCTGAAAAACCTCTACACTGTTTTCCATAGTGGTTGTACTCATTTTCACTCCCAACAACAGTGTAGCAGGATTCCCTTTTCTGCACATCCCCACCAGCATTTGTTATTTGTAGACTTATTAGTGACGGCCAGTCTGACTGGTGTGAGGTGGTGGCTCATTGTAGTTCTGATTTGCATTTGTCAAATAATTAGTGATGTTGAATGTATTTTAATATACATATTGGTCATCTATATGTCTTCTTTGGAGAGACATCTATTTAGGTCTTCTGCCCAATTTTCAATTGGATTTTTGGGTTTTTTTGCTATTGAATTGTTTGAGTTACTTGTATATTTTAAAGATTAAGCCATTGTCAGTTGCATCCTTTGCAGCTATTTTTCCCATTCCTCAGGTTGTCTTTTATTTTTTTTATGGTTTCCTTCGCTGTGCAAAAGCTCGTAAGTTTGATTAGGTCCCATTGGATTATTTTCATGTTTATCTGTTGCTTTGCGTGACTGACCTAAGAAAACATTGTACAGTTGATGTCAGAGAATGTTTTGCCTATGTTCTCTTCTAGTTTTATGGTGTCTTGTCTTATGCTTAAGTCTTTAAGCCATTTTGAGTCTATTTTTGTGTATGGTGTGAAGATGTGTTCTAGTTTCATTAATTTACATGTGGCTTTCCAGTTTCACCAGCACCACTTGCTGAAGAGACTTTTTCCCATTTTACATTCTTGCTTCCTTTGTCGAAGATTGACAGTAGGTGTCTGAGTTTATTTCTGGGCTCTCTATTCTGTTGCGTTGATGCATATATCTGTTTTTGTACTAGTTCCACATTGTATTGGTTACTATAGATTTGCAACATTGCCTGAAGTCTGGGAGAGTGATGCCTCCTACTTAGTTTTTGTTCCTCAGGATTGCTTTGGCAATTCTGGGTCTTTTATGGTTCCATATAAACTTTTGGATGGATGGTTCTAGTTCTGTGAAAAATGTCGTGGGTGATTTGATAGGGTTTACATTAAATATGTAGATTGCTTTGAGTAGTATGGCAATTTTAACAATATGAATTCTTCCAATCCAGGGCCATAGCATATCTTTCCATTTCTTTGAATCCACTTTAATTTACTTGATTAATGTTTTATAGTTCTCAGCATATAAGTCCTTCACCTCCCTGGTCAGGTTTATTCCTAGGTATTTAATTCTTGGGTGTGAGATTTTAAAAAGTTTTTTTTATATTATTTTTCCAATAATTCATTATTACTATACAGAAATGCAACCAATTTCTGAATGTTAATCTATCCTGATACTTTGCTCAATTTGTTCATCTGTTCAAGTAGTTTTGTGTAGATTATTTAGGATTTTCTATATATAATATCATGTCATCTGCATATATTGACAAATATACTTCTTCTACTTCCAATCTGGGTACTTTTATTTCTCTTTCTTGTCTGATTGCTGTCACTAGGACTTCCAGTACTATATTGAATAGAATTGTGAGAATGGGCATCTTCCCTCTAAGAACTGTTTTAGCAGCATGCCATAGATTTTGTATGGTTGTGTTTTCATTGCCTTTTTCCTCAAGATATTTTTTAATTTTGGTTTTGATTTCTTCATTGACCCATTGGTTTTTTAGTAGCATGTTGTTTAGTCTCCATGTAGTCAGGTTTTTTTTTTTCTCATTTATTTTCCTGTGGTTGACTTCTAGTTTCATGCCATTGTGTTCAGAGAAGATGCTTGAAAATTTTCTATACTCTTAAATTTGTTGAGGTTAGTTTTTTACCCCAGTATGAGACCATTCCTAAAGAATGTACCATGTTTATTTGAAAAGGATGTATATTCTGTTTGTTTTGGAAGTAATGTCCTGAAAATATCAATTAAGTCAAAATTTTCTATTGTGTAATTTAGGATCTCCGTTGCCTTGTTGATTTTCTGTTGAGAGGATCTGCCCATTGATGTGAGTGGGCTGTTAAAGTCTCCTACTTTTATTGTATTCCCATAGCCTTCTCCTTTTTTGTCTGTTGGTATTTGTTATATTTATTTGGGTGCTTCTACATTAGGGGCATACATATTGATGAGTGTACTATCCTTTTCTTAAATTGATCCTTTTATCATTAAATAGCATCCTTCTTTATCTTTCTTTTAGTCTATTTTGTCTGATGTGAGTATTTTGAGTCCTGCTTTCCCATCATTTCCATTCATGTGAAATATCTTTTTCCATCCCCTCACTTTCAATGTAAATATGTTCTTTGCCCTAAGGTGAGTCTCTTGTAGACAACATATTGTAGGCTCTTATTTTTTTTATCCAGTCTGCCACTCGGTGTCTTTTGATTAGAGTGTTCAGTCCATTGACATTTAAGGTAATTATTGATAAATATGAATTTGTTGCCGTTTCAAACCTTGTTTTCCAGTTGATTTTATGTTTCTCCTTTGCTTCTTTCTCTTTCTTTTTCTTTTCTTTTCTTTCTTTTCTTTTTTTTTTTTTTTTTTTTGGTTGGATGATTTCCTTTCATTTTATGCTTATGTCCTCTTCTTTTTAGTTTTTATGAATGTGTTGTTTGGTTTTGATTTGTCATTGCCCTGTTTTTCAAGTATGTTAACCCCTTCCATAATCTTCTTGCTTTAGCCTGATAGTCATCTAGGCTCAAAGACAGTCTAAAAAAGAAAAGATTTTCTCACTCTCCTTCCCCACATTTTATGATTTTGATGCACTTTTTTCACATCGTCATGTCTATCCTTTTTCTATTCCTTACATTTATTGTCACTTTCACAAATAGGTTTTTTTTTCTTTTTGATCTATATATTGGCTTATTTAAGTGATTACTTTCAGATTGTGATTTCCTTCCATTCTATTTCTTCTTTCCTTTTTAGAGGCAACCTTTCAATATCTCTTTTAGAATGGGTTTACTATTACTCTATTCTTTGAGTTTTTGTTGGATATATTCTTTATTTTTCCTATTTTAAATGATAATCTTTCTGGATAGTGTATTCTAGACTACAAATTTTTTCCTTTTTGAACTTTGAATATATCTTGCCACTCCATTCTGGCCTGTAGCATTTCTGTGGAGAAATCAGCTGATAGCCTTATGTGGGGTTTCCTTATAATTAACCCTTTGTCTTTCTCTTGCTGCCTTTAGACTCCTCTCCTTATCTTTAACTTTTGCCATTTTTATTATAACATATCTTGGTGTAGGTCTGTTTGGGGCCCTCTGTGCTTCTTGTATCTGGATATCTGTTCCCTTCTTTAGATTTGGAAAGTTCAGCTATTATTTCTTCAAATATATTTTAAACCCTTTTTCTTTTTCTTCTACTTCTGGAATCCCAATTATGTGTAGATCGGCCATATTTGTATTATCTTTATATAGACCTCTTATATTACTTTCATTTTTTTTTTCATTTGGTTTTGTCTGCTGTCCTGATTGGGTTATTTCCATTATTCTATCTTCCAAGTCACTTATTCATTCCTCTGCTTATTCCTTCTGCTCTTCAATGCCTTTAACTCAGCTTGCATCTATGCAGATGAATTTTCTAATTTTTCTTGGCTCCTCCTTATAGTTTCTGGTTCTTTTCTAAAGTCATATACATTACTGTTGATATCCATTCTTAATTCCTTAATTATTTCATTACCTCCTTTTTGAACTCCATGTCTGTTAGACTACAGAGGTCTGTTTTATTGTTTGCTCCTTTGGGGAAATTCTCCTGTTCTTTTAACTGGGAATGGTTCCTGTGCTTCTGTGTTTTGCTTGTATATTTCTTATTCTATAAATTTAGGGAAAACCATTATCTGCTATAATCTTAGAGGGCTATTCATATGTGGGTGCATCCTTGGGTAGCTTGTGAGGGCCTACTATTTTTTTTTTTTTTGATGTGAAGGCTGCTTTTGGTTTGGATGCTTGCTGTGTCTTTCCTCGGTGTGTGCAGGCCTTTATCCCCTTGATAAGGGGGTGTGCAAATGTATGGCTTGTGAGTGCTTCTAGGGAGGTGGGGGAAATGGGCAGTGCCTGTAGGTGGCACTTGGTTTCCAGGCCCTTGACAATGGCAAAGATCTGCAGGAAGGTGGGGACAGCAGTCTGCTCTTAGTTGCAGGGCCCTGGGCAGTGGCAGTGACTCTCAGGGATGGGAGGGCAGTGCTCAGAACCTTTGGCAGTGGCAACAGTGGGGTATGTATATTGCCAGAGGTAAGGGCAATGGGTAGTGCTCAGTTGCATGGCCCTCCACAGTAGTGACCCCTAAGCTGACTGAGGTCATAGACAGTGCCTGTTCATGAGACCTTTAGTGGTGGCAGGCTGAAGCCATCTCAGACTCCTGAGATGGTTTGCACCCACCCTTTTAGCTCATACAAGAGAAGCCCTGCTTCTTGAGAGCCCATGAGCATGTGTACTGAAAAAGATGCTCTTATGTTGGTCCTGCTCCTCTTCCTCTCACCCTCACCAGCCATAGAACCTTGCTTCTTCTGCAGCCGACGTCTCCTCCCAGGTCCCCTTGGCTGTGGCGCTCTGCTCTCCAGTCCGTGGCACACTGCTCCCTGGCTCCATCAGGCTGTTTCCATACAGCCAACCCTAATCCTCTCCCCAAAACTGACCTCCAAAACCCAGTGCCCAGCCCCCACCTGAGTATCTCAGGCTGTAGTACCCTGAGCAATGGTACTGATGGTATGTGGGGCTTTCTCTCTGATTTGCCCTCCTTAGTCTAGCTGCTGCCCCTTTCTCCAAGTCTTTGAGGCTTCCCATACACCCAGGCTCATCTCCCTTTCAGTTAGGTGGCCTCCCAGGTGCACCTCCTCTTTCACAGCTCCCTCTCAGGAGTGCTGGTCCCATCCTGTTTCCTTTTTTTCTCTTCCCTCTCTCTCTCTCTTTCTTTTGTTCCAGCTAATTATGTGGAAGATTTATTGCCCTTTTTGGAGGTCTGTGGTCTTCTGCCAGCATTCAGTAGATGTCCTGTGGGAATCATTCTTCATGCAGATGGTTTTGAGGATGTGTTTGTGGGAGAAGGTGAGCACCACGTCTTACTCCTCCACCATCTTTTTCTCTTCTCTTTGTTTTTATCTATCAGTATTTTTATGAAAAGTTGGGTAAAGATGATTAGGAATTCCTAGTTTATTATTATATTAACCTAATAATCTCAACATTTTAAAAAGCCTAATCATGGAGTTCCCATCTTGGCACAGCATAAATGAATCCGGCTAGGAACCATGAGGTTGCGGGTTTGATCCCTGGACTCGCTCAGTGGGTTAAGGATCTCGCGTTGCTGTGAGCTGTGGTGTAGGTCGGCTTGGATCTGGTGTTGCTTGGATCTGGTGTTGCTGTGGATCTGGTGTTGCTTGGATCTGGTGTTGCTTGGATCTGGTGTTGCCGTGGCTCTGGCGTAGGCTGGCAACAACAACTCCGATTAGACTCCTAGCCTGGGAACTTCCATATGCTGCAGGTGAGGCCCTAAAAAGACAAAAGACAATAAATAAATAAATAAATAAATAAATAAATAAATAAATAAATAATATAAAGCCTGATCACAATTCCAAATATTTTGACAAATGCTCTTAGACTGTCACCAAAAGATATCCTGGTTACTTATACCCATTTTCAAATGAGGAAGAGCAATTCTAAGAAGACCATTGTGAATGTAAACTAGGAGTTGTTCATCTCTTACAACATAGAGACTACACAAGCAAATTAAAAACAATTCAATAAAATCATTCTACTCAGATCTTTTTATCCAGGGGTAGTTGAAAAACGTTAATAATATTTAAAGTAAAGCAGGGAGCAGTCAAAAGCTTGTTAATGCCAAGAATGAAACAAAACAATCAAAATAATCTATGAAATACATAAATGCATGCATGCAAACACACGTACACACACACCCCTCTCACACACACAGCATACACTTCCATATACCTGCTACAATTTATAGCACCAACCATGTACCTAATACTATGTTTCAAAACTATATTATTTTCAACATTCACAACAACTCAGCAAGGTAAAAATTATATTCTCAATTTATAGATTAGAAAGTTAAGGGGATCTTTGTTCTTTAAGCTAGAGAATTTAAGAACTATAAAAGTTATCTGGAATATTTCATAGGAGTTCATTGATTAAAGACATCAGTGGAGAAGTTAATACAAATTTGTTTTCTCTAGTACCTAGTATGTCATAAAAATTAGTAAAGTTATGAATAAACTATAGCCACATAACTTCATAATATCTGTCAGAGTATGATGGATAAAGTTACTTTATCCTAAGAAAGCATATCTGTATAAATTACATGACACCCCCCCCCTTTTAGTGTTATCCTCATTACTCTAAATTTGTTTCTCAGTTTTGAATACAATCCTAAAGTGGAGAGACATGTGAAATCATCACAGCTTATTTTCCAAAATGTGGTGTTTTACATATTCTGGAATGAGATTGAACATCTGAAATATTATACCATAATCATGGCTTTGCTTGGCTTTTTCTTCCTAAGTGACATGTGGCTTAAGACTTTGAGTCTTAACATTTTACTTTCTTACTTAATATCCGTTGGCTAAATATAAATCACAAAGACAGAATTTCTGTAGCAATCAGAGTATCTGTTGGCTAAATATAAATCATAAAGACAGAAGTTCTGTAGCAATCAGATTTCAATGTGATTTCTGTGTGATTTCTATGTCCACTTTCCTTTTTTTCAGATGAATGGTAATTTTTTTTCTCACTTCCTTAGCTGACTTTTGACAATTTAGGATTTTTTCTCATGTCAAAAGACAAAAACCCCAACTTTTCACATGTAAATAAAATAATACAAGATCTGGAATACAGAGACAAGCATAGTGCTTTGCAGGGTATAGACATAATCTTTCTTGCAGAAAAAATTCCTTTCAGGTGTGAGCAAAATCAGAAACATATTTCTCTTTGTCAGGTGACGCTTGCTAGATGAATGAGGTCACCTTTAGGATTACTTAAAGATAAGGGGAACTGCATGCACTATAACTAGAGTTACTCCTTTCTGGATGTACTCAGAAACTTTCAGACAGTTGGAGTTAGAAGTGCCCATTGGGGTGAACCCCCATGTTTTCCAGATGGGAGAACAGAGACCCAGAAAAACTGAATGTCTTGTCTAAGGCTTTGGAGTCAGAAGAGATATGTCTGGGATCTTATTCCAGTGTTCTTTGCACTTCCCACTTTTCTACTTTCTGCCATTTATGTCTTAAGTAAAGAAATAACATTAAAATTAACTCAGGAGGCTAGTAATCAGAACATTTACATTTATTTCCCCACTGAATATAATATTTCAGGGCATTAGTTATGCTTTAGTAAAGCCAAAAAAATCTTGGGATCAAAAATAATCCATCTATTTACATTTTGATTTTGGATAGCTAAAGTCTTGTGATAATTGTGGGCATCCTTGCCTTATTCCTGGTCTCAGAGGAAATGATTTCAGCTTTTTACTGTTGAGTATGATGTTGGCTGTGGGTGTGACATATATGGCCTTTATTATGTTGAAGTATGTTCCCTTTATACCCACTTTGTTGAGAGGTTTTCTCATAAATGGATATGATAATATTGCATATTTATTTGTGGCTATTAAACTATCTCGGATATTGATTGTGGTGTGTGATCCTTTTAAAGTATTACTGGAGTTCCCATCATGGCTCAGTGGTTAATGAATCCGACTAGGACCCATGAGGTTATGGGTTTGATCCCTGGCCTCGCTCAGTGGGTTAAGGATCTGGTGTTGCCATGAGCTGTGGTGTAGGTTGCAGACGTGCCTCTGATCCTGCATTGCTGTGGCTCTGGCATAGGCAGGCCGCTACAGCTCCGATTAGACCCCTAGCCTGGGAACCTCCATATGCTGCAGGTGCGGCCCTAGAAAAGACAATAAATAAAATAAAGTAAAATGAAAAATAAAGTATTACTGAATTTGGTTGTTAATATTTTATTAAGGATTTTTACATCTATGTTTATTGGGATTTTTTTTGTGGTATCTTTGGTTTTGGTATCAGAAAGATGCTAGCCTCGTCGAATGAGTTCAGAAGTGTTCCTTCCTCTTCAGTTTTTTTGAATTTGTGATTATAGGATTAACCATAAAATAAATCCCTTTCTGTGGGCTTGGTCTATTTTACCTAGGCTGACATGCAATAATACAAGTGCAATCACTTAGAAATGGCCCACAGTAGCTATTATTGCTCTTGTATATATATAATTGTACCATTTATATATATATATATATATATATATATATATATATATATATATGAATGTTCTATAATCTCTAAGTTTATGAAAGGGTCCTCATTCTATGTCACATCCTAGAGCACTCTGGCAGAACTCTGCAAAGAATTAAACTCTTATTACAAAGCAGTGCACCAGGAAAATCCAACCCACCAAGAGGTTCTCACTATAATTCCACAGATAGAGTAATAGCGATATAAAAAAACTTTGAAAAAAAGGTAATTTTTGTCTGCTAAAAATATTTGGTTATCATATCTGTCTCATAAGTTTGCCGCAATTTGATGAAAATAATCTGTCCACAGACCCTCTTGATTAGTCCTCAATTTCAATACTCATATTGAACCAATTATTTTTTTTTCGTTTGTGATAGATGTTAAATTTGGAATAGTGTTTTGTGTTTCATATCTTTGTTTTCAGAGAATTTGATACACAATCACAGATTTTTGACTTTAAAAACATATTTATTATTTCCAAAGTCTTGAAAGTCAGTGTCTGCTCTTTGTATATTAGGCATTTCCCCATTGGAAATTCTTGCAAACTATTATTTATATATAATTAATGTTGTAGTTTATACTAACAATTATTAATTGCTAAAATAGGTGGTAGAAATGAGGAGTTACATAAATAGGTATGTTTACAAAAACAAAATTATTCCTTATAGTAAATGGAAAAACCAAAGCATGGATAATTTTGTTTATTTAGTATGTATTTTTCATTGTCTGTTCAACAATATAATCTTATCTTACTAGTTTCTACATTCATTTGAACATATTCATATGAATAAAAATGAATTTATTAAGGTCATTAAAATTGTTTTAATGTATTTTTCATTTAATTTTATTTTGCCCAAAAAATGCAAACATTTTTGATGGTAAGGATGTGTTTGCAACCATTCAGAATAATTTTGCACCCAAAAAATAACTGACCTAGAGATCAAAGTATTAGACTTAATTTTAGCAATCCACTTTATTTTAAATAAACTTTGATATCTTGTTTTTGAATAATACAATGAAGACGATAAATAGAAAAGCAGAACAAAGTGAAAATGGTGTGAACAAAGTAGCTTGGCAGCAAATATCAATTTTCACTTGTTAAATGTTTTGAGTGTCACAGCCAATAACACAGCCTATCTCAAAATCTAACTTTGAATGAACACCAACAAATTATGAAGGAAGTCAAATATTTTGAGTAAATGTTTTAATTTCTGAGTGAGTAAATGAGTGACATTCACTGCCTGCAAACACGGTCTGGACCATTACAAGATGAAGTGATAGGCTTACACAATGACATCTCATGTTTTTATCCTCATAAAACCAACTACACATCTAGTTTTCAATGCCCTCCAGAATTAATAGTGGTGGTTGGCCATCTCTGACACAACAAAAAATCTTTGAACAGGAAAATTATTTTTAATCCCCATGACTAATATAGATTATTAAGAAACAGGTCATGGGAGTTCCCGTCGTGGCGCAGTGGTTAGTGAATCCGACTAGGAACCATGGGGTTGCGGGTTCGGTCCCTGCCCTTGCTCAGTGGGTTAAGGATCCGGTGTTGCCTGAGCTGTGGTGAGCAGCCCAAAGAAATAACAAAAAGACAAAAAAAAAAAAAGAAAAGAAAAAGAAACAGGTCATGTAGTAGGTGTGAGTAGGGCAACCATTTCTTATCTACACAGGAGACTTATGTTATTAGTTAGTATCTCTTTTTTATGTAAAATTATTAGAAAGAATAGAGCCTGATGCACTATTTATTATTTAACCATTATCAAGTTGTCACTTAAGATAAAATAATTTCTGAGGGAAAAACCTGCCTTAATATACACTTTAGAAACTTGTAATAATCAGAAGAAAGGGGATTAGGTGAATATTATTCTACTCTTTAATATGGTAATATTGTGATCCAAATCCAGTCATTTTCTCTGTGTTTTATTCTATGCCTTAAGAGAAAAAAAATGTGCTTTACTGTGGTGCCTTTGGAAGGAGTAAGAGTCATGAAATTTTTTTCAGACCAAAAATGACTATTTTGCCTATTGTGTATTGTCTGCTTATTTTTGTCTGCCATACTTCCTTGTACTTCTAATGAAATTTCTGATAAATTTTTCATGATATAAGCATACATTGATATCTCTTCAGATATTCAGTCACATTGCATACACACAGAAAAAAACCTTTTGTATTTGAAGATAACATTATTGATGGCATAGCATTCACACACTAAAGAAACCAGAGATTTGTTACATTTCTTTACTTTAAAATTCAGTTGTTACTGTAATTATTATTGGACTTCAGTCCATTTATATTCCTAATTTTTGGCTCTCACTTCTTCACATTTTTTTTTGTCTTTTGTCTTTTTTGTTGTTGTTGTTGTTGTTGTTGTTGTTGCTATTTCTTGGGCTGCTCCCGCAGCATATGGGGGTTCCCAGGCTAGGGGTTGAATCGGAGCCGCAGCCACCGGCCTATGCCAGAGCCACAGCAACGCGGGATCCGAGCCGCGTCTGCAACCTACACCACAGCTCAGGGCAACGCCGGATCCTTAACCCACTGAGCAAGGGCAGGGACCGAACCCACAACCTCATGGTTCCTAGTCGGATTCGTTAACCACTGCGCCACGACGGGAACTCCCTTCTTCACATTTTTATATATCAAACATAGCAGTTATAGCACTAAAATACTTCTCAGATAAACTAATAAACTCTCCACCACATGATGCCTAGTTGAGGACAGAATCTGCATCTTATTACACTTTGCCCATCCCAAGCAAAAATCTTGGTACCTAGTAGGCATTAGAGTAATAATTGACTATAACTATGGAAAATAATAAACTTAATTAACTATAACTATGGAAAATAATAGACACCTTACAAGTCTACCTCAAAGAGCCCACTTGCAGTTATATTTCTGAGTACTTTAAAATCCATGCGTGCAATAGAGATAATCATATCATCTGTGACAAAGTGTGAGGCTTGGAGGGAAATTACCATGTGCTTTGACCCTCTATTTTTCCATACAAATGAAATCTGAAAATGTACCTCAGTGGTAACACTGAACAAAAAAGTGAAAGAAAGTTAACACAAAAGAATCATATAAATGTCCTAGGGATATCCCTAGAAGCAAGGCCAGCTTCAGTCCAGAGCATATTGCTTGAGGGCTTTGTGTACCTTAGGTAATTTTTCAGTGCTGACTGGTGACAAAGGACTTTTTCTGCTTCTCTCTCTCCTTTATCCAGTTCAATAATTCTACTCTCGCCTCAGATGCCTGGTCCTTTTAAGGGCCAAAGAATGAGAGAGAGGCAAAGAGCAAGACCTAGGGCAGTCACTCCAATTTGTCATCCCCTAGGCCCATCTGAGGGAGTGTCGTCGCATGGAAGGAGGGAGGATGAATGAAAATGTGGAAGGTTTTGTGTGCGTGTGTGGGTTTCATTTGATCTGTCTTAATCTCATACCAGCACATTCTATCACATAAACAGAATTAAGTTCATCCTAATTTATCTTCTTTGACTAGGATAGATAGCAGTTTCCTTACATTTCAATACCTAACTTTCTATTCTAGTAGGTCTTGATTATTGTGGCCATAAGGGAGAACCCTCACCTATTGTTTTGTTTTATTTTGTTTTGTTTTGCTCTTCTTTCCTAGTGATCCTCAGAACACTTTTAACTTCTGCAACTCTCCTCCATTCAATAGAGAAGAAGATCTCAGAGAAGAATTAGGCTTGACCTTCCTGAAAACTATCAAGAGAATAAATGAAATATTTTAGAGTCCAAAACTTGTTGTGATTCAGTATTTCTCCTCATTAGTCACTGTGTCCCCTGTGATTGCTTTCTAGTTGGGAAAGATGAATATTCTCTGAGAGGCATGGTCCTAATAGCACCATCACATTGTGCCAGGGAGAGACCTCATGAGTATTCACACAAATAAAAAGAACGAAGCATCTTCTTTCAGTCCCAGAAAGTCCCAGTCTCTAACTTGGTGCCTGCCACTTGCTGATGTTTTCCTTCATTCCTAATCTGTTCAACACAATAGCTTGTCATAGAACTTTCTACTGAACTAGTTCCATTTGAAATTCTGCTTATTTTAATGATTTTCAAAATATATGGAAACATTTTCAATTAAGCACGAGAAAATCATACTTTACTGAAAAGGAAGCTTAAAGTTACAGCAAGTTGAAACATTTTTTCTTTCTCTCTCTATGCCGTGGATCTTAACTTTCCGGACTTGTGTTTTGGGGGGGTAGTTTTGACCTGCAAGTTATTGAGTTTTAAGCATCTTGTTGCATAGCTTGATGACCATCCTTGTATAGCTTTTATTTTCTTGAAATAGAAAGCGCACATGTATTCCCCTTTGTTATATCTTATTAACTCCAAATTATCTCCCCACTGATGTGCATATGACCAGTTCCTAAGAAAAAGCTATGTCCCTTTCACAAATGAGACTCAATACACATTTATCATTAAGGTTCATGTTAATGATTTTTTTTTCCAAAAAACTGCTTGAGCAGAAATGCCCTCCTTTGCAATTATCAGTCAGGACGTGCATCTAGCCTTGGTTCCCCCCACACATTTAATCTCAAAGGGTATTATTGGAAGGAAAATGCTAACAGATGGACAAGCTTTTGTTGATGCTATCTTTCTTTGTTTTTAAGTAGGAGTACATTGTGATCTGTTGCAGGGGGAAAAGGGGGGGAAATAAAAAAAAAGCAACTAAGCAGCTTTTTCTTCCCCAGATGAACTGCAAGTATCCTTGCATGTGCTTTTGGTTGCTGGTTCAGCTTTTCTTTCAGAGGTCAGCAATAGGTCATTTACAGAGTGTTGGCAGTTTGTGCTAGGTGCTTTGAAACAGAGTCCCTCTCTGTCCACTGGACCTCAAACACAAATAAAATTGAAATAATGAGACCAAAAGTAATGTGCAAAATGAAACAGCCAAAATGGTTTTTTTAAGCCTCTGGTGTTAAAAAATTTATTGTGTGGATCAGTTTTTACAATTCATTCCCTCTTTTATTTCTCCTTCTTTCTGTATATAAATTCATCATTTAGTTTATAAAGCATATTTTAAAATGAGCCATCTTGTTTTGATCATGGTACATGGAAAAGTAGACCAGGTTTATAACCTCAGCAAAGATATTAGTCTCCCGGTACAAAACGGGCTTTACCGTATTGACTCTTCACAGAAAACTGAACAGCAGTGCTAAGAATACCTATAGGTAGAACATCGATACATATCTCTAATTCTCCTTGTCACTGAAAAAAATAAACACAGCTTTATGAGAAATGATCCAAGTGAATGTTTACCCAGAAATAAAGGTTATGTGATGAAGTAAATGAATATGTAATTCTGCTAATAAATTGTTCCCACAAATAATTAAAATTTTCACAAAACTAGATACCTTGGGAGAGAATACAATGCAAATCACATGATTTACCTTTATATTTTATACTGGCAGGAGGTAAAAGGACAAACTAGTATATGCTGGATTCCAACTCTTTCCCTATGATTTTTTAATTTTGTTTTTAAATTATTTTTATGGTTGGAGTTCCCGTCGTGGCGCAGTGGTTAACGAATCCGACTAGGAACCATGAGGTTGAGGGTTCGGTCCCTGGCTTGCTCAGTGGGTTAACGATCCGGCGTTGCCGTGAGCTGTGGTGTAGGTTGCAGGCACGGCTCGGATCCCGTGTTGCTGTGGCTCTGGCCTAGGCCGGTGGCTGCAGCTCCGATTCAACCCCTAGCCTGGGAACCTCCATATGCCGTGGGAGCGGCCCAAGAAATAGCAAAAAGACAAATAAATAAATAAATAAATAATTTTTATGGTTTCCATTATACTTGGTTTACAGTGTTCTGTCAACTTCTACTGTATAGTAAAGTGACTGAGTCACACATATATTTATATATACATTCTTTTCTCACATTATCCTCCATCATGTTCCATCATAAGTGACTAGATATAGTTCCCTGTGCTATGTAGCAGGATCTCATTGCTTATCCACTCCAAATGCAATAGTTTGCATCTATTAACCCCAGACTCCCAGTCCATCCCACTCCCTCTGCCTCCCCTTTGGCAGCCACAGTCTATTCTCCAAGTCCATGAGTTTCTTTTCTGTGAAAATTTTCATTAGTGCCATATTTTAGATTACAGGTATAAGTGATATCATATGGTATTTGTCTTTCTCTTTCTGACTTACTTCACTTAGTATGAGAATCTCTGGTTCCATCCATGTTACTTCAAATGGCATTATTTTGTCTGTTCATTGCAGCACTATTCACAATAGCCAAGACATGGAAACAACCTAAATGTCCATCAACAGATGAATGGATTAAGAGGATGTGGTACATTGTGACGCAGTATACACACACCCTTGCATGCACACATTTTCTATATAACCAAAACTGGTTTTATGAAGGAATACTTATTGGCCTTACTTAGATTATGCTTTCTGATGGTCTGTTCCATCTCATTAAAAATGTTCATCAAGGCTAACTTAAATCTACTTCATGATTCTATTATCATAACTGAAAAAGTTATCTGATGTGAACTAATGTGAACTTCAGAGGACTTTGTATCCATGTCTACTTTGATATTTAATAATATTCTTTTCCTAGTAATCATGCTTTTTCTTCCTGTCAGAAGTGAAACATTAAGGAGTCAAGGGTATAGAGTCTTGGACAGGGGCGAACCCAGGTCTCTAATCAATGTGGGGTTGCTTTCATTTTCAATTTGTGGTTAAACAGCATGAGCAAACTCCACTTGCAAGAACCCCTAGGTCTGTAATCACTGTGAATGAACATTTAGCCAAGCACCTTGCTTGATGGGTACAAGAAAGCTCAGTGAAGGAATAACCTTTTTTTTTTTTTTTTTGTCTTTTTGCCTTTTCTGGGGCCGCTCCCATGGAGTATGGAGGTTCCCAAGCTAGTGATCTAATCAGAGCTGCTGCTGCCGGCCTACGCCAGAGCCACAACATGGGATCAGAGCTGCGTATGCAACCTACACCACAGCTCATGGCAACACCGGATCCTTAACCTGCTGAGCAAGGCCAGGGATCGAACCTGCAACCTCATGGTTCCTAGTCGGATTCGTTAACCACTGAGCCACGACAGGAACTCCCAGGAATAACCTCTAAAATAGGATGTAAGAGGATGAAGGCTCTAGAGGAATACCAAATAACTCATCCTGGAGAAGCGATTCAATGAAAAATCATGAGAAATTTGTTATGCATAAAGCAACACTTGTGGTACATGTACGTGTGTGGTACATGTGCAGATTCAGACTGTACAAAACACTCTCCATGTCATGAAGGAAGAAAAATCCTCAGTGATCTCTCATTTCATAATCAACTTTAAGGTTCTCATGCTGAGGAGACAGCAGTCCTAAACTCAAAGTGGAGAAAACTTCACCTAGATTCCACATTCAGAAAACTAAATTTTGAGGGAAGAGAAACATTTAAAAGAGTCTTTTGACATACAGTTTAGCAAATAATTCATAATTTTGAGGAAACTGTTAATGGGGAAAATCTGACATATAAAGATAGTAAAGAGATCTGAGAATAATGAATGCAGAATTTTGTAAGAAGTTAAACTTTTTTGATACATTATTACCTGTAAATATTTAAACAATAACCTTATTACTAAAAATCTAAATATATATATTTAATCTTTTTAGAAGGTAAAATAAGAGAATTGACTGCACTGATTACACCGGGTGCCCCAAATGTTGTGCTAGAGATAATGCAAATGAGAAAAACTCATTCCAACCTGGCTTGGGACATGAGTATATCAACTCCCTAGTTTAAAATAAATTCTTAATTGCCTTTCTATGGCCTTTAGAATAATATTTAAACTCTGTTATGGAACACAGGGCCCTTATTCCCTAGTTCCTAAATACATAACAGCATTCATGCCGTTGCAAATTTACTCACCAAATTAAACACCTTCCACCTACCACAAAAGAGACGTTATAACTTCTCGTGCCATGTCTTTACAAGCTCTTCCAGCTCCCTGGAATGTCATCGTTCAAATCTCAGCTCAAATATCCATCCCGTGAAAATTTTTTGAATTCTAGTCTCTCTTTCCATACACGTCTCAGGTAACATAATCAGTTGTCTGAACCTATCACCTTTTCAGCCATAAATTTCAAGAGAGGAGAAAGCATAGCAGATTGTCTTTGATGTAGAATATTTTGGGCCTGATCTTTTTGGATTAAACATAATTCCAAAATCTAAATATCAACTAAATCTATACATTTATAATAACTTTATACATGCATTTCCTTTTTATATTTCATTACTATGTTAATCAGTAGGAATGATAATATTCAAATTCAGCTTATATTTTTAAGTGATTAGGTGCCAATGACACATAAATAAACAAAAGCCACCACCATTCACAATTTGCCAGAAAGAATTCTTTGTATGGATTCATTTGTTATGAATCTACCTTGGCATAATGAAGAATTGTGGGAAACCCTAGAGATCATACTATCACCAAGGACCAAAATCTCTAGCAATAATTACAAAAATATTACTTCAGAAATGAGACATTGTAAAAATAATCCTTTTACAATAATTCTTTTGTTTACACATTATAATGGGCTCTGCTTGTGGTCTGCCTGCGTCCCATGACCGACTGGTTACAAACAGCCTCCGTCATTGTGAGTGTTGGCTGTTAACTGCTCATAGCTTCCCCTTCTTGGTAGAGTTTCCCTTGGTTGTACAGACATCACCTCACCAGGAATATTATATTTCCTCACATGCTGAGGTAGCCTGACTCAAATGGGTTACGAAAGTTGGTCCCCTCTTTCCTTAAGATGGAATCAACTCCGTGGAATTATATCCTCCAGAAATACCTGAGAACAAATCTTTGTTTTGCAAGCCTCTTTCCCTTGCCAGTCCTGCTTCCCTTGTTTTCTGTTTTCCTGAAAACATTACTTCAGTAAGTAACGTCCACCCAAATTCTTATCTTAGGCTCTTCTTCAGAGGAACACAAATGAAGAAATATGCTCCCTATTCTTTGATTTGCAATAGTTACTGAATAAATAATAAGCTAGTATGTTTCCAATATTCTTAAAAACACAATAGATATTCACTTTGGTATGTGTACTGAAAATGTTTATGGTTTTCTTTAATAAGATTTCCCTTTATATGTACAGTTTAATTATTTTCCTGTGAAATAGTCTTTCCTCTATTATAAAGTTTTCTTGTGTCAGAGGTTAATAATCAGGATAAAGAGAAACCAACTGCCCTTTCTAAAGGCTATATAACATCTTATAATAATCAAATAAATTATGTAAAGAAACAAATATGCTTTCAGTAGGAATGCCTTTGTCCTCAGGTTCATAATGGCAACACTTCCTAATATATAATTACCTATCGACTGCCCAGTACCATTAAGGGATGTAAGGTGCTCCTATTTGTTAAAAACAGAAATCTGTTAGGAGTTCCCTGGTGGTCTAGTGGTTAGAACCTGGCACTTTCACCATGTGGCAGGGTTCAACCCCTGGTCTGGAAACTGAGATCCCACATCAAGCTACTACACTTTGCAGCCAAAAACAAACAAACAGACAAAACAGAAATCTGTCTCTGCTCTCAAAGAATTTATACAATTTATTGCTTATATTTTGTTTTCAAATGTTAGTTTGAAAAGTATATTAAGAATAAATATACACCTGCTACTTTTCTAAATCTGTTCTTAACGTTAACACTGTCTGTACTTATGCTAAATTACAAAATCAGAGCATACTTTTTCTCTTTTCACTCCTGCTGCAACTTGTCACAATGTACAAAATTTGCAGACCATTCCCAGGAGCTTAATGTCAACAGAATACTAGTTCAGGTGGCTTAAATTCTAGTGTCATAGTTAGCTCTTCAGTTTAGATGACAATCATAACTAACTAGTCTAGGCATATTCATAGTACAACTGAATCACTGTGTTAATGATCTCTGTTTATTCTCCAAGTGACTTCCACACTGAAAATGGCAATGTTGCTCAGAAAACAACTATAAATATAAGCCTATTTTAAATTAACCCAGACATTCAGACAATCCATGGAAATATTTACCCATGAATTGTAAGTTTTGTCTTCTGGATGTTTATTTTATGAACTTGGATTAGAGAATTCCCACAGGCACTATACAATTCAATAAACAAGAAATTATTTTCTGAAATACTAGTGCTTTTGCATGTGAACACTCACCCATAACCTGGTAAAGGTTGAGGTTGCACAGGTGTTTTCTGGGAAAACTCAGAAAATAATACACATTAGATTTGTAAATTACATTATATGCAAGTTTTACTTTTTAAAAAGAACTGTAAGCAAATACTGGACAATAGTTAATAATACATATGTTGAAGTATTTAGGGGAAAAGTATACTTTGAAATACATAAAAAGATGAATTCAGGAGTTCCCGTCGTGGCACAGTGGTTAACGAATCCGACTAGGAACCATGAGGTTGCGGGTTCGGTCCCTGCCCTTGCTCAGTGTGTTAACGATCCGGCGTTGCCGTGAGCTGTGGTGTAGGTTGCAGACGCAGCTCGGATCCTGCGTTGCTGTGGCTCTGGCGTAGGCCGGTGGCTACAGCTCCGATTCAACCCCTAGCCTGGGAACCTCCATATGCCGTGGGAGCGGCCCAAGAAATAGCAACAACAACAACAATAACAACAACAAAAGACCAAAAAAAAAAAAAAGATGAATTCATTAGAGAACAAAAGTTTAGATAGAGCAATAGATAAATAGATAAAGCAAATATAACAAAATATTAATTATAGAATCTAAGTGGTTAAATAGTTGGTCCATGGATGTTCATGTGCAATTCTTTCAAATTTTTGCCTGTTTAAAAATTTTTGTAATAGCGTATTAGGGAAATATTTTGTCCCAAGCAAATGGAAACTGTGCTAGGCTCCAGTTCAATAAATTAAAGTCTTCCTGTAAAACAATAGATTTTTACTTCTGACAATTCAAGTGAATCATGTCAGAACATTGTTTTGCAATGTTTGGAAAATGATCTTAATATTTTCTAATTAATGCATTTATGTCAGCTTTGAACTGGAATCATATTCAAATGACTTTTAAAAGCAGTAATTTGACTGTATGTCTCTGGTAAGATATAGCTTAAGAACAAAATGAAATATACAAATAATCTTATACTGCTTTTAGTAAACAGTTGATATTTCTTGTCTAAGACTTTGTTTGTCTTTTGATATAGGATGAAGAAAATGAGTAATTATGTTTGTGACATGAAAAAACACACTTTTCCAATGTGAGAGAAGATATATATTTAAAATCTATGGAGTTAATTAAAATCTTATAATCCTAAATTTGAACTGAAAGGGTATTAAACTCATGATGCACTTTATCTATTTAAAAACCCACTTACCTTTTAGATATATCCACTAATACCTCCTTAGAAACATTAAACAAAACAGTAGCAGGAAGCTCCTGGAGATATAGGTTTGGCTTCCAAATACTATCGCTTCCTAAAGTCAGGGCTTCTTGGAGAAATGTGTGCTTTCTTTACTGTACATAAGTAATGTACAAAATCAATCTAGATCATCTTGTCACAGGATCCAAGAAGCAGCTTGAAGAAGCACCTACTCTTTGAGCATGAAAGAATGTAAACATCAATAATGGTGATGACTACAATGAACAGAAGCACACCTGCTATGTCAAAATACATGAGTTTATAATGTTACTAAGACATGTAGTCAGCAGAATAGACCACAACATGATCCAGGTGTTTGAATTAGCATAAAAAAGGCATTAATGCCACTATTATAAATATAGCTTAAGTATTTAAAGAGAAATATTGTCATAATGAGTGAACAGATGTGGGATCTCAGCAGAGACTAGAATATTAAGAAAAAAACTAGAACTTTAAGCTATAATGTCTGAAATTTAAAAAATCAAGTAGACTGGGAAGAAACAAATTATTTCCAAAGTCAGTTTTTAAAACATCACTTTTGATGGATGCTAAGAGGGGAAATTTCTCTTTACAGAAGTTTTCTAAGTAGTGTATGAAAAATAATTAGCATATCTCCATTTATCGAAATCTATTAAAATAATGAATCTAAGAAGTTATCATCACTAGTGGTTATTACCAGTCTGAATTCAACCAGGAAAATGGACCTAGTTAAGTATTATAGAAATAAAAGCTGAATGTAAAAATTAGTGCTTACATTAATGTAAATGTAAATAAGGAAAGGGAAGGTCTGGAAGTTTGCATCCAGAAAGTCAGAGAAACTATCATAAATTACATCAACCTAAAGTAGGAGGGGAAGCTAGAGCTCATGAAAAAAAAAAAAAAGCTGCTGCTGCATCTGTCATGATCATGAAGTGCAAGTTCATGACAGATCTGTAATGGTGCTATGTCTGGTTACTATGATTGCTAAAATCATTGTGGATTCAGCCTGGTTGCCAAGATCACTGAGAACAATTTTCCTTTACCTTCATCTTCCAAATCATGTGTAAGTTTTTCTCATTTGCAGATCCTATAGGCAGTCATTCAGGGGATAGCATTCTGGAAAATAGAGTTCCCAGCTTTCGAAAAATGTAGTGATGCTGTCAAGTAGATAAGAGGCAATTCAACACAGCTGCTAATATCACAAAAAGAAAGACAACTGGAAATCATGTTTGGCTGGAAAAAAAAAGCATTCTTTTCTATGAAATACTCTTGCAAAAAAAAAATACAAACAACTTTCTTAAACTTTCACTTATTTCATAACACTTAGGAATAAATGTAACAAGAAACACCCTAAAACATTTCACTTAAATTTATGAAACATTTTTGGGAGAAACTAAAGAAGACACAAACAAACAATGATGTATACCATGTTCATAGATTGGAAGGTTAATATTGTTTGGATTCCAACTCCAATTAAAAAAACAATTTTTTAATGAAATAGCAAGCTCATACTAAAATGTATATAGAAATGCAAAGAACCTAGTATAGCCATAGCATTCTTTTTAGTGAAGGGAGGGGAAATACAAATGTTATTTGTTTATTTATTTATTTAGTCAAAAGCATTCTTAAAATAGAAAATTTGGCCTTATGTCAAGACTTACCATCAAACTGCAATAATAAGACAATGTAGCCATGTAGAACAGTCGAACATATCTACCCATCAACAATCATTCACCACAAAGACCAAGGCAATTCAAAGGACTTCCAGGAAATGGTAGAGAAATAACTTATGAACATATTTAAAAATGAGTGGACCTCTACTTTATACTTTAACCAAAAATTAATTTGAGGCAATCATAGTTCTAAACATAAAAGCTAATATTATAAAGGTCCTAGAAAAAAGTATAGGAGAATATCTCCATGAACTTGGAGTGGCAAAGATTTTTTTAGGCGACTCTCAGAAAGCAATAGCCAGGAAACAAAAATTTTATAAATTAATATTCATCAAGGTGATGATCTTCTCACCAAAATTACTGCTAAGAAAAATGAAAAGTAGAGTCATAAGCTGGAAGATAATTCTTGCAGCACACACACATGGCAAAATATATGTAAATAAAGTTATAGAGAAATATGTACTTCTTATACCTGGAACTTATAAAATGCATGTATAAATCTGTAATGTAAAGACAATAACCCATCAATATATGAGCAAATAATTAAATGGACACTTCATCAGCGAAGATGTACAAATGGCTAATAAACACTTTAAAAGTTTCACTGTGGTGCTTCAGGTTGAGGATCTGGTGTTGTCTCCAGTTGCTGCTGAGGTGCAGGTATGGTCACCAGCCTGGCACAGTGGGTTAAGGATCCTGCAATGCCACAGCTGTGGAGGAGGTCTCAGCTGCAGCTCAGATTCAATTCCTGCGCCAGGAACTTCCATGGCTGAGGGCTCAGCCAAAAAAAAAAAAAAATACAAGGATAAATTGTGTTATATGCTTACAATTTCTGTTTATTGAAAACAGAACAAAAAGAATTTTTCTTCAAAGGTGATTTTTTTCCGCTGTTTTTTTTTTTTTTGGTTTTTTGGTTTTTTGGTTTTTGTCTTTTGTCTTGTTGTTGTTGTTGTTGCTATTTCTTGGGCCGCTCCCGCGGCATATGGAGGTTCCCAGGCTAGGGGTTGAATCGGAGCTGTAGCCACCGGCCTACACCAGAGCCACAGCAACGCAGGATCCGAGCCGCGTCTGTAACCTACACCACAGCTCACGGCAACGCCGGATCGTTAACCCACTGAGCAAGGGCAGGGACCGAACCCGCAACCTCATGGTTCCTAGTCGGATTCGTTAACCACTGCGCCACGACGGGAACTCCAAAGGTGATTTTTTGATGTTTTTGTTTGGTTTTGATCCAGCTGTTTCCAACTTTACATCATATCTGCCACTCCTGGTAAACATTCTTACTTACTTTGATTTTATTACCTTTCTACCTTTTATAAAGCCTATCTTCTTCATCATCGTTGGCTTTTTTGCTTTACCAGTTGAGTATGTTTGGCTATTTTTCAGGTCCCTGGGCCATTTTGATCATTTTTCTTAGACTTCCTCTGAACCATTTTGGATAGTTTTTAAGCTTTCTCTCTGTCATTTTTTTCTATTTTCTACTTTATAAAAAAATTTTCTACCTTTCTCCCACAAACATTGCCCACATTTTCTGTTAACTCTCATTCCTAAAATTGCATAATCACAACTGAATTCCTTTATGTTCTTCCTTTATTAGTAGAATATTGATGTTTATTGTACACTAGTCAGTATGTCCTAATAATTCACTCACAATTACCTCCTGCATCACTTCCTGGTACCAAAAAGATAAAGTGTCTCCCTTTCTTTCACATTAAAAAATACTTGCTCTAAAAATTGATCATTATACCCCACATTTTCCCTGTAATAATTACTTTTTAGCTTATTAATTCCATCTTGATCATTATAGAACATATTTTTCATTTTTCCAAATCTGTTCTTAGTTTAAACTCAGTGGCCTTATCACATGCTTCCTAGTACATAAATGTTGCAGTATTTGTATAATTTAAACTAGGAATATTTCCACATGGAGTTTATAGTAAACTTTGTGCTTGGTATATTAAGTTCTTATAGCACATTTTATATTTCTTCTTGCAGGCAATTTTTTTCCATTTACATTAATTATAGAAGCTTTACCTAGAAATATCACCAATCATAAGCATTCTCATCGTGGCTCAGCAGTAATGAACCTGACTAGTATCCCTGAGGATATGACTTTGCTCAGTGGGTTAAGGATCCAGCCTTGCGGTGAGCTGTGGTGTAGATTGCAGACACGGCTTGAATCTGGCATTGCTGTGGCTGTGGTGTAGGCTGACAGCTACAGCTCTGATTCAACTCCTAGCCTGGGAGCTTCCATACACTGTAGGTGGCCCTAGAAAGACCAAAAAAAAAAAAAAAAAGGAAAGAAGAAATAAAGGAAGGGAGGGAGGAAAGGAGAAAGAAATAGCACTCGTCATAACACAAAACTATGGGATGTGAAAGTAGAAGTATATTTACAACTTATAAATTGTAGTCCTCTGTTTTTAAAAAAATGAAAGAACTAAACATAGAGATCTGCTAAAACCACCTTTCCACTGCAATACGATTTTCTCCCATTGAGATGTGTATCTATTCTGATTTTCAAGTGTACAATTCAGTGATATTTAATGAATCAAATATCACTGTTCAGGATTTTGCAACTTTCTTTACTATCTGTTTTCAGAAGATGTTCGGCATCCCAAAGAAGAAGCCTGATATTATTAGCAGTCATGCTCAATTCCCTGCCTCTCCAGCCCCTGGCAAACGCTAGTCGAACTTCTGTCTCTGTTAAATTACCCAGTCTGGATATTTCCTATAAGTAGAAGCATACACTATGTAACCTTCTTGTAACTGGCTTCTTTCACTTAGAATGTTTTTCAGGTTCATTCATATTACAGCATGTGTCAGGAGTTACTCCCTTTTCATGGTTGAATAATATTTCATTGTCTAGATATATCATGTTTTGTTTATCTATTCTTCAGCTGATAGACTTTGAGTTATTTTCACTTTGTAGCTATTATGAATAATGCTGCTTTGAACATTCATGTACAATATTTTCTATGGGCAAATTTTCAGTTTTCTTGGGAGAATATGCATAGGGTGGAATCAGTATGTTATATAATAACACTGTACTTCATTTATTCAGGAACTGCCAAACTGTTTTCCAAAGTGGCTGCACCATTTTATAACCCTACCAAATGGCTCCATTTTAAAGGACATCTGGTTCTCTGGACCACTTGTCAATACAATCTTTGGTGTAAGTGAATTGTGCAATTGGGGATCATTTACTCCTCCATTCCCATTTACTATAAGCACAGACACTATTACCCAGCCTTTGTAAATATGAGCCTAGTGTTCTTTTGTTTTCTCTAACTTCCCTCATAGTTTTCATTTCTGAACTTTTCCTGCCAATATTTTAATCTTTAGCATAATAACCTTGGTGTAACATTGATCTGCTTGGAGCCCTTCCTATAGAGTCGCTGCTTGTCCCTAAATTCCTAAGTTACACCAAAGATGAAACATTCCTTCATGAATCACTATGAGAGTTAAACATTGAGGTTCTGGCCCCCTGCCCTATCCCACATGGCCTATGTATTATCAGCCATAAATATAGACATTAAAGTGATTTATGGACTTTGCTTCAAATTCAAAGTGGAAATAACAAAAGGGGAATGACTAACTAGATTGTGGAAATTATCAATCTCTTTTCCTTAGATTTAATTTATACCATTTAAATAATCACTTAGAGTAACAATAAGAAGATAATTGCCTCATTTAAAATATATTTATACTCATATTTTAGGAGGCTAATAAATTGAATGCTTTTCATAGTCTCTCTGTTCTGTTCTTTTTTAAAAAACTGAAGTTCGTGGCATTGTATGATATACAGAAGACAGAGTATTTAACTTTTGACCAGATTTCTCAACCATGGAACTCCTGGAATTTTTCAGGTTTTCAGTGACATGAGTAATAGAGTTCTACCATTTTCCATCAGATGCTCCTAGAGGGCACAGGCTTTTTGTTTCTCTGATATTAAATTGGACTAGATATCAATATAATCAATTTCATTTTCTGTTTTAAGTTTTTTGTGGTAAAAATTGCATATGTTCATACTGTCTTATTCCTCCATTTTAGCTAATCTAGAGTCATGATTTTACTTCTTTTTTTCTTTCTTGACATATCTCAAGATTTCCCCAAATGTTAGTTTTAAGATCTAAGAAGCAAGGAACAAAATGGGAAGAAAACAAATACTGCTGAATTCCAGCAATATGGAAAGATAATTGAGTAGTTCCCTGAGGAAAGCGTTAACTAGGATGGTAGCAGACCTCGCTCCACATGTACACAAGGCCAGAGTGGTCAATACCTGCCTCACTGAGCTACCATAACACAGTTTCAGATTCAAAAGGCTGTTTTTCTGTAGGTGATTTGCAAGATTAGGTAAGAGGGGAAATTTTCAACTATGTCATTGTAAGATACTCAAGGTGATCAAGAACATTATTCATGATTATCTAATTTATACACAAGTATCCAAGTTATATGGTGTGCTCTTTTAATTTCACTTTATTTGTCCCCATACCAAGACTATGGTGCTCCCTAGGCATTTATAGATTTTGAGGGGAAACCAGTATTTTAAACATTGAAATCCATGCAAATATTAACCTCCAGGGACCTGTCACCTCTTTGCTGCATCTAGGATTTACACATTAAAATCCCCTACAGTGAGACCATATTAGATTCCAGAAATCTCATAGGCCCAATTTAGTTTCTCAGGTTTCCACTGAGTTGTTTCCTTGCCAAAACTGAGGTAACATAAAACAAAAATAAAACAAAACAAAAATCAAAATTACCTAGTTAGGAAAAATTTGGAAAGAATAAAAATCATTAAATTAGGTTATCAGTCTTTAAAGATGATGGGTTATGTGAAATGAGAGGAATTTTAGGAAACTGTAGTTTCTAGAACAAGTGACCATGATTTAATAATTGCACTTTATTTATTCCTTTTTATAATATAGTTTGAAACTAAAAGTTTATGTTTTATTCCTGTTACATTATGAGGAGTATATTCAACAACTGAAAAAAATTAAATTTAATTATTTGGTTTATAAGGGTAGGACTATAAAAACCCAAGTATGTATTTGGGGAACATACTATGATTAGTTTAGCAAAAAAAAAAAAAACCATAATAAAAGGTGTTATTAAACTACTATATATTTTCTGAAATAAAAAGCATATATTTTAGATGTAAATGATCCATTATAATGTACTGTCGCAGTCCCTTCATAGTCAGTTATGTATTTCAATTCATTTTTAAATGTTTGTTATAAAGTGAAAAAAAAGGAATTGTGTATAGCACAGCATGAATATGTTTCTGTCCAGAGATGTTCTGAGAATCTAAGACTGGTATTTAGTGAATTTCCATATCACTTCATTATAAAATGAATAAGCTCATTCAATCTGAATTTAGTGATTAACTTTAAATCATACTACCATAAAATATCATTCACTCTATCATTTTTTTTTATGAGAATGAGGTATAAATGCAGTCAACCCTCTGTATCCAGGAGTGCCAAGCCATGGAGATGGTAGGTCATCTGTAAGGGACTTGAGCATCCATGGATTTTGTTGTCTCCATGGGGGGTCTTAGAACCAATCCCCCAGCAGCTAATGCGGACTGACTATGCTGACAATACAGGCTCTCCTGGGAATAAGTCTCTCCAAAGGTGATGAAAGTCTTCCAAACAAGTTTGTCAAGAAAAACAGTCTTCCAGTATTGAGTATTAATCAGTGTTCCTAATTTTTTAAATTTAAAACATGGAAACATCTATATCTGCCAGATTCTGTGAAAGAAGCAATTCTGCTTATCTTCAGTACCGTACTGGAAAGCACATTCTAAGCATTTCTAAATAATACTCACAATGTTACTGGACTCAAAAGGATGTGTAAAGCATTTTCCTCGGAACAACTACATTGCTAAAAGGAAAAAAATTCATAGTTTTGCATTCTGTCTATATATCATAACTGAGTGTTACTCATAAAGGATTTGAACTCCCTAAACATATGTGTCCACTTCCACCATTAAAGTGAATTCAGGTGCTTGGCATGACTGTCTCCAGACAGGCTTTCTTTAAATAATTGATGGCTGTGGTCTTGCTGCCCCATCGAACTATATCTGGATACACTCATGTTGCTTTTACAAGAATTTCATACAACTCCGTGGTCTGCAGAACACGTGGGAAGTATCTCATAGTTTCTTTTATTAATATAAACTATTTCCACTTTCTCCAATGACAAATTGCCCGAAATTAGGTTTTTTACACCGATTATGTCTGAACATGATGAGAAATTCGTCTGTAGACCACAGCTGTGTATTGCAAACATTATAAACCCTGGTAGCAGAGGAGGTGATTGTTACATTGCAAAGACCAAGCGAAAACAGAGTCATTTATTTGGGTAAGAGACATAAATGGTTGTTTTCAAATTTTTCAAAAATTTAAAACTTTATTTGTTGAGTTTCAAAATAGCCATTTTAAACTCTGTCTAAAAGTATATGGTTTGAATATATGTATTATGAATAACTGAAAAATTCTTCTGAGCCACTACATTTAAGCAGGAAAAAAAATCTACTCTTTTATTATTATTTCAGTATCCATTGAATGCCAGAAACATGGCAAACATTGCATGTGGTAGAAGGAATCCTAGTGAATGCACCATTTACATGAAACAGAGAAAATAGATCTTTGTGAGAGGACAGGAATGTGATCCATACATATTTCTTGCACGTATTTGACACACACGTTTGTAATTATTCTCACCTGGCATAGTTAATATCTGGTGATCTGCCATGGATGACAGCTGACCTCCTTCAAAATCCACCAAAAGAACATAATGGTCTGACTTTCGAAAAGTTGCTGACAAGGTACAAAAACATATTAAAAATCAAATTTAAGGGTGTTCCTGTCGTGGCTCAGAGGAAATGAATCCAACTAGTATCCATGAGGATGCGGGTTCATCCCTGGACTCGCTCAATGTTTAAGAATCCAGCATTGCCATGAGCTGTGGTGTAGGTTGCAGACGTGGCTTGGATCCTGCCTTGCTGTGGGATCCCACCTTGCTGTGGCATAGGCTGGCGCCTACAGCTCTGATTCGATCCCTAGCCTGGGAATTTCCATATGCTGTGGGTGTGGCCCTAAAAAGCAAAAGCAAAAAAAAAAAAAAAAAGAAAAAGAAATCAATTTTAATACTAACACCAAATAAGACTGCTCTAGTAACAACCAGAAAACATTGAGAAATCACAAATAAATTGAATAAAATTGAAAGAGACTTAGGCCTATACTGTTCTTGGACCATTAATGCATACATCAAGAGGGATTTAATTTGAATACTCATCACTAGAAGAAAGAACATGACTGGTTGCTGTTAATAAGTTTTACCATAAAAATTTAAAGTTAATGTCTCAATTTTGTGAATTGTGGACATATTTTTTCACACATTAATATCATGAATATTGTCAATGTCTAAAGTGGAATAAAACAAAAATAGACTAACACTCCATGAAATAATAACAATACAGCAATGTTATGTTCACTGAGCAAACATTTATTACAGCAAGATTTTATCTTTAATTTTAGGTATAGGAAGATGCCACTGTCAGTTGAGATTGTGTTCCTGTAAGAAATATAAGATTTAGAATAAAGTTTTTTGTAGAATTTTTAGCATATTTAGCATGTAGCATATCGTTGACTTAGTCATAGTCAATGATAGCTATAATCAAGATAGAACATTGTGACAATAAATAAATAATTATTTAGGTTTTTCAACACAAATATATAAAGAATACTAACTCATAATTTTCATGTTTGTTCTATTTTATTTGGGTGTTAGACAATGTTTGATATTAAACATGTAATACTCACTTTCTTTCATTTAATTTAAAACCTTAAAAAATTCTAATTATTAAATTGATTCACAGAACTTAATGCAATTGAAATTTATCAAATCTATCTCATGACTTTTTTTGGAAGTTAGCAATTCAAAGCACATAAAATCCAGCTCAATATTCTGTAATATAAAACATGCAAAATAACTATTGAATGCATGACCCTGTAATGGACTTAATTATGAGTTAGTAAAATGTAAGTTTTTTTTCACTAAATAGTCATTTCAAAAGCAGCATTTTCAATGAAAATTATGAGTTTAAAAATTAGTTTAATAGTTTCTGCCAAAATGCAACAGAGACAGAAAATTGAAACTTCTAAGTTAAAGGAATAATCTTGTCAAGATGAATTTTTTAGACTAGAATATGCAATTGCTTTTTATTTTAATTCTCTCAGAATCAGACCAAAGAAATAGAAATAATTTTTCAAGAATAGTGTATCTACTTTAAATTATTATTATTATTATTATTTTGGTCTTTTGTTGTTGTTATTGTTGTTGTTGTTGTTGTTGCTATTTCTTGGGCCGCTCCCGCGGCATATGGAGGTTCCCAGGCTAGGGGTCGAATCGGAGCTGTAGCCACCGGCCTACGCCAGAGCCACAGCAATGCGGGATCCGAGCCGCGTCTGTAACCTACACCAGAGCTCACGGCAACGCCGGATCGTTAACCCACTGAGCAAGGGCAGGGACCGAACCCGCAACCTCATGGTTCCTAGTCGGGTTCGTTAACCACTGCGCCACGACGGGAACTCCCTAAATTATTTTTTAGGAGTTCCCTAGTAGCCTAGTACTCAAGGATCCAGTGTTGTTCCTGCTGTGGTGCGAGTTGAATCTCTGGCCCAGGAACTTCTGCATGTTGTGGGCACTACCAAAAAAAAAATTTTAAAGAAACTATTTTTTAGAATAATACAGATATAAACCAACAAAATCACCACACTCTTTAAAGAAGGTTACACTTTTTTTTAGTATATAAATAACAAGAAAGAATTTCCTACATTCCAAATGCTCAATAAATATTCCTTGAAAAACTAGCACAAGTGCCAAGTGTTAAAAAATAAGAATCTAAAAAATGTATTTCAATTAATCACCTTAAATATAATTTTAGAGGACATTCTGTTTTGTTGTAGTTATTCATAGGAGCTGCACATGATTAGACATAAATGACAAAAATAAACATTCTAGGCTAGAAAAATTTCATTCAAGAAAAAAAAATTTTCCTCTTAAAGAGACATATATAAAATTCTTAGAATATTTAAAAATCATACTAATAGAAAAGCTGTAAAACATCATTAAAATGTTACATAATGATGTTCTTCTGTCAATTGAACATTAATTAACATTTGTTTGTATAACATTTATTAAAATACATTAAAATGTATACACAAGTGAAAATCATTTGGGATTGACAGCTCCTTATAGTATAAAAAGAAAATTTATGAAGATGACGTTAGTTGATATAATTTTCAATTCAAAATGATCTCATAAAATTCAAAGCTGTAACATTGCAAATACTGTGATGTTGCAGTCTGAATGACTGGGTATTTTCCTCTTGCACGTTGCTGAGTCTGCAAGTGGACTTGCTCATGGATGACACAGATGTCTGCAAACCATACTGTTTTGTCTCAAAACTTGTAGTGACAGGTGTGTCTTGTCACTCTCTGGTGTATATTACCGGCCTGCCTTGTTTATCATTCCAAGATGAGCTCTGATGTGAGTGACCCTGACAGTGCAGAATATAATCAAATGCCCTTTGAACCGAGGAAGCAGAATTTATTGCTGTTAACACATTTTACAGTTTATAGGGTCATCAGCCCCTTAGCTTCTGATTTTTTTTTCAAGCCTGTCTTTGAATCCACACATACAACTGATTTATATCACAGAATTGACATGAAATGTGATACTCAGTGTTTCTTTTTGTAAATTCTTTACCTCCAATATGAAGTATAATAATTTTAAAAGAGAGAATAAGATAATTTTTTCTTTATCTCAGCAAGGAATAGAATACTTCTTCAACAATAAATTTTCCATATTGGATAAAAAGATGTTTCAACATTAATTTAGTCAGTTTTTAAATAACTCTAATACAATTTAAAATGCATTTTATAAGTCCCAGTCAATACATTTTAAGGTTATCGCAGAAAAATTATATAATAAATAAATAGAACAAATTATCTTGAAATACTATAGAAATCTCACCTATCCACTATTTTTACCAGCTACAATCATTAACATATTTTTCTGAAAATGAAAAAACTTAAATTTAGGATAACTGCTATTTGCTAAGGGTGTATGTATATTTTAACTTAAGATCTTGGATTTAAATTAATAATTGCTTAGAAGATAAATATTTTTAGGCAAAAATAATTGAAAGTATTCTTAAATTCTAACAAGAAAAAAGAATGAAAATGAGTCATATTGATTCAATAACTTTACATGGAGTTGAAATCAATTGTTATTAAATTAAATGAGATGCATTTCTTAATCGTAACTGAGGATTCATTTACTCAGACCCAAGTCAGTTTACCTTAAATTCAATTATAAGCAAAATCATTTTAGTTCAATGAGAATCTGTTCATTGAAATGGTTGTTTTAACATTAAAAAGCCATTTAAAGAATTTTGTGGACTTAATCACTGAATGATTGTCTTACATTATAAGATGAACCTCAAAGATGCAAAATATGATGAAGTAAATGTACTTGATAAGTTTCTTCATTATATAAAACAGAAATCAACTCTGGATAACTGCAATCAATTAAATTTATTGGAAAGATTTTGTGTAACTCACAAACTTGGCGGGGACATGTTGGCAAATGAGGTTAAGGGAGCAGGAAGGATCAAGGGGAGGTTTGTTTGCCAAGAACACAAGCAGGATCAAATGGTTCCCCTTGGAGCAGCCATCATTGTATCCTCCCAAAGAATCTCTCAACTCTCAGCCCAGAACCTCCACTTCTGTGGAATGCCAGCCTAACAGTGTCAGCTACAGCAACATCTAGTTCTGCTTCTTGACATTACTTGACTTAGGCTCAAAGTCCCAGAGAGAAGGCACTCAAATGAATGTACTTCATAATGGGTTTGGGGAGACCAATTTCATATCGCCAAGCAAAGCTCTAATGGGTTGTGGGATAAATTGTGTCCTCTCTATCCCCCTCCACAAAATTCATTTGTTGAAATCCTAAACCTTAATACCTCAGAATGTGACCTTATTTGGAAATAGGGTCATTGCACATGTAATTAGTTAAAATGAGATCATCCTGGAGTAAATGGACTCCTAATCCAATCTGACTGGTGTCCTTATAACAGAAGAAATTTGGAGATAGAGAGGCACACAGGGAGAATGTCAGGTGAACATCAAAGCAGAGATTAGGGTGCTGCATTTACAAGCCAAGGAATGCCAAAGATTCCCAGCAAGCCACCACGAATTAGAGGAGAGGCATGTAACAGATTCCTCCACCTTCCCTCCAAAGGAAATAATTAATACTGCTAATACCTTGGTCGCAGACTCCTAGCCTCCCGAACTGTAAGAAGATTTATTTCTGTTGTTTAAACTACCTAGTTTGTGGTACATTGTAAGCAAACTAATACACTCCATCTTCCATCAAGACTCCAAAGTACCATATTCTCCAAACCTAAGCAAAGACTTTACACACAGTAATAGTTTTCTTAAGAAAATAGGAGAAAACAAAATCTATATTTATCTGATAAGTTTCTTTAATATAAATAATAAGCCTGAAATTGAAATCTAGAAGTAGATTTTACTTATCTGAATTATTTAATCAGGATATCTGCACTGATATTATTTAATTATTTGCTCTAAAATTAAAAATTTCTATATGCTAGACCTAGCTTATTATTTCTTTTCATTCTTTTGGAAGAACTTAGTCATATTTGAGATTTAACCTCATGTTATTTATTATCAAAAACATAAATGGCGATATTTGATAAATAGCTTAAAAGAATGTTGTGAACTCCTGGCACTTCTGCCTTATTTCTCAGCTTTTCCAAACAGAGAACAACATAGCTTCCAACAGAAAACTCCCCTACTAAAACTGCTCTGTTGAAATTCAGCAGTATAGCCTTCCTAGATACTAAATTTAAATTAGTCTTTTACAGTCCTAATTCTCCTAGCTTCTGCTGAATTTAATTGGGTTGAACACATCTTCCCCTCAGCTCCTGAATGCTTTTCATTTTCCTTCCGCCTTTTGAGTGCTTTTGTAGTCACAACACTTTCTTCTGTTGCGTGGTCTTTCGTATAAGTTCACTTCTTGCTCTCTCTTTTTTTTTTTTTAGGGCCACACCTGTGGGAACAGGGAACTCCCTAAGTTCATTTCTTTCCTCACACATACTTTCTCCTTAGATGACTTTGTCTGCCTTTCACAGCAGTAAACTTTTTTCCTTCCTCCAGCTCTCTAACTCTACCACTTCTCTGCATTCCATATCCTTATGGCTCTTTCCTTTCTATCCATTTTGACATTTACATTCAACATGTTTCAAGGTCAGTTCATCATGTTTAATCTTTTCTTTTTTCCTCCTCCCATGTCCTTTGCTATAGGTACCTCTAGCCTCTTTGTCACCTGGGCCCTACCTCAAGAAGGGTCATGGGATTTCTCCATTTCTATCACCGTACAAGTTCACATGGTAGCCAAAAGGCTAATAATTGTTATCTCAGCCTTCATTATTCCAGGAAGAGTTGCCCTTTTTGGAGGAAAACACCCCATATACTGTTCATCTGTCACTCCACAGTTTTAGTCAGATCAGGCTGACCTTCTGACCAGAGTGACACCTGTATATAACGGGGCAGTTGGAGTTCTTCCCCACAAGTGTTCAAAAGGAAACTACAGAAAGAAGGCTTCTTTCCTTTCTGATTGTAAGATCATGAAAATGGGAGGCTACAACATTCTTAAAGCATGTTGAACTGCCTTACATCACAAACCTGTTAGTCTCCTATTAGGGAAAGTAAAGCCGTTGTGTTAAGTGAGGAAGATGTGAGAGGCAGCGCGTGATTAACAAAGCTAGTGTCCTTGGTTCCAGAAACCAATGAGGTCAGGTTGCAGTCCTTCCCATCCAAGGTTTAGTTAACTGAAAAATCTTTTCCGACTTTTTTACTTAGCCAGAATGTCACTTTATGATGGATTTTCCCATTCACAATTTAACCACATCACTCCCTGATTAAAGGCTTTTCATCATCTTCCATTACCTGTGGAATAAAGAACTTAGTGTGCCAACTTAAGTCATATACTCTAAGGCCCATACAATCTTGACCTAAAATTTCCCTTTTCATCTCCTACAAGTCTTTCCTACCCTCTCTTATGTTATTTCATTTACCTTTTGAAATTCCATGCAATTTAATAGCTCAACACAGTTTTTTTTTTTTCAATGAATAAATTAAGACCACTGTCACAGAGAAGTGGGTATGCAAGCCCCATGTTATAGTCTAAGTTTTGCTATTTTTTTTTTTTTTTTGGTGTAGAGTCACAGCCTCTGAAAGTCTATTTCTAAACTGTAGGGTGATATAGCTTTGCTTAAATGTAAATGAGATATTTCTGTAATGCCTCCAAAGAAATTTTATTCACGTTATTTTATTTCTATTATGTGATTTTACTTAACTTGCCATCAATTTTATTTAACCCTGTTGTGCAGCAAGAAAATTATACAACGGCCCTTTCATAATGTTTTTCTAAGATTCACAGAAGTCAAATAAGAGCTTGATAATACTCAATGGACCAATGTGAATATTTAAGGTTTATGCGGGTTCTAAGTCCTACTGAATTGTGTCCCCCTCAGCTCTCATCTAGGTGTTTGTCCGAGAAAATGAAGCTAACCCTGTGTTTTCTGCTCAAAGAAAAGTAGAAAGCAGAGTCAGCTGATATCTAGGAATCTGCCTTTTAATTTCATTCCACTAGTGATGTCCTAAAGAACAAAAACTATCTTGTTCATCTGCCTAGAATTTCCTGGCCTTGAAGGGTAGATGTAAGCCTGGGTGCACAATCAAATACATGTTACTGTGCACTCCTGTTCCAAAGCTGACTCAACGGAAAATACTCTGCCTTCCCCAGCTCGCTCCTTTGATGCTGTCTTCACCAAATTTACAATAACCAGCTTTCCCTACCCCAGAGAAGAAAATTTGCCCATTCAAAACTTTAGGTTTTATTTTAAAGATTTTCATTGTAAATTTCCTTGCTTTTTGGACCTTAAATACTCTGCAGTGAAACAGCTATCTGCTGGGAGTGAGTTGAAGCAAATCTTTCATTTTAACGCTTCTTACCTTTTGTGGAAAACTTTTAAATATGGAAAACTTTTCTTAAAAAAAAGAAAGTTGCCAATTGCACTCACAAAAATTTTACCACCTCTCGTCTGAAAAAAATGTCTTGCCTGTTCAAAAGACCTATGTCAATTATCAGTAACCTTATGAAGTCAGGTTAATTTTCAAGATCAATCTGTTGAAAAACAAAAGGAGGCTTGTCTTTTGTGGGAGCCTGATCAACAGAAAGAAATATTCAGAGTTCATAAGTCAGGCTGGAGATCTCTGAGTCGTATATGCTTTTCTTCCATGTGGTAGCAATTGTATTTTAATAATGAAACTGATGGGGTGTTTATGGTATAAGAGGAGGAATCAGGAGTTATGGGATCAACCTTGGCTTGGAATCATCTATATAACCTCAGGCAAGTCACTTTCCATTGAATGCCTCGGCTTAATTATCATCAAAATTGTGATTTGAGAATCATCAGAGCAAATTCTGAGGTGTCATGTAGTTTGATACTGTTTGCCTTTCTGCTGCCTTTGCATCTCATGTTCCAGTAATTTAGCCTTAGGCTTACAAAAGCATAGGTACTGCCAGGGGTAAATGCTTTGGAAAAAAATTTAGTAATTTCAGAAGTCAGCTCTGGCAACCTTTTATGTGGAATGCTCAGACTCTGTCTGTTAGCAAGACTGTAATATTTGAAATGATTTGTTGGGTAATTTAAAAATCACCTCTAGACAGAAAAATTCTGGCCAAAGATTGAATCTCAAGGTCAATAGGTCAAAAGATCTCTATTATTAATAAATATTACCTATGTACTTTAATTCAGCATTTTTAGTGTTGTGACAAAATATTTACAGGGCCATTTTCTCTGATCTACTAAGCATTATCTAGAAGGAAATTAATTTCTAATCCTCATCTAGACTTTCAGACTCTTTAAAGGCAGTGGCACCTCCAGCTTCTCCTCTTCTCCAACCTGGTCACACACACAGCATGGAACCTTCACAAGTTGCTTAGGCACCTTTGCTCTGTGCAATACAAGATGTTTACGTCTCAGAATCCTTTCATCATTGACAGGACTTAATAAGGCTCTGGATTTTCTCTCACTTGCATTTCTTGTTGAGTGATTCACCTGCTTTGGCTTCCTCAGCAGGACAGTCTCATGGTCTTCTGTTCCTCATTGTCCTTTCATGGCTTCTCCTCCACTGTCCCATCTTGGAATCTTTGGCCCTCTTCTCCCTTTATTATCATGGAGATAATAATTTAGTTGCCACATGTGTTCTGGTGATGCACACATTGAGGACCCCAGCCCAGAACTGCTTGTCTTTGACCCTGATTTTGAAATCTGACTTCTTTGTGTACAGACACTTTCAAACTTAACCAAGACAGAACTCTCATGTTCTTTCCCCTACCTCCAACACCACTACTCTTCTCATCTTTCTCTGCCTCAGTAAATGACCTCACCATCCATTCCTGTTGCTCCATCCAATCGCCATTTCCTATATCCTTCTGAGCAGCAATCCCTATCTGTTACCTCCAAGAGTATCCCATGTCCGTTGTGTCTTCTGCCTCTCCCTGCCACTCATCTCCATCCAAGCCTTCATCTCTGTGAGAGCAATGACTGCCTTTTTCTGGTCTCCACCTTCTACTCTTGCTCTTACCACAAAGAAGCCAGAATGATCTCTTTAAAATGAAAATTAAATAAATTACTCCTTTGTTTAAAATGTACATATATATATATTTTTTTTGCACCTAAAAGAAAATTCTTTCTTCTTAGCCTGTAAAGTACTGCATAACTGGCCTCTATACCTAAGTCCATCAGGTGCTACCCTGCACCTTGTTCATTATTTCCCAGACTTCCTGGCCCTCTAGCCACTGATAGAACATTGTAAGTCTTACCTATTTCCAAGCCTTAGTCCTTTCTATGTCCAAGATATGGAAAACACCACCTGTCACTCCCATAGTTGTCATGGCTAGCTTACTCAGCTATCAGTTTTTAAAAGTCAGCTTCTCAGAAAGGCCCGCTATAAATAGATTCTTCCCACTTTATATCCATCCTAGCACTTTTTATTTCATAAAAGTCTTCTACAACCTACAATTACTGCCTTCATTTTTTTGTTTGCTAGCATATTGTCTATCTCCACCATTAAAGCACAAGCTCTGTGGAAACAATGCCTATGCTTTCTTCAAACATTTTATCTTCCAACTCTAGCATTATGTGAATATAGTAGGTACTTAAAGCTAATACAGTTGGGGTTTTTTGGGGGGGAGTTAACACTAATTCTGATTCTTGTTTTTCGTTTTGGTATTCCTTGGTAAAATTATTTCATATAGTCTGTATCTTCGATTTTAGCCATACTCAGTATAATATAGCCTTCTAACCAATATTTGTTTTAAATATACAGTTTATATGTGTGGTTTTACAATTATAGAGCTCAAATTTGATGAGCTTGGTTTGTTTAAATTGTTACAAGCTTTTCCTATCAAGAATACATTCTGGAGTTCCCGTTGTGGCACAGTGGAAACGAATCTGACTAGTATCCATGAGGATGCAGGTTTGATCCATGCCCTCACTCACTGGGTCAGGGATCCAGCATTGCCATGAGCTGTGGTGTAGATTGCAGAAGCGGCTCAGATCTGGCGTTACTGTGGCTGTGGCATAGGCTGGCAGCTATAGCTCCAATTCGACTCCTAACCTGGGAACTTCCATGTGCCTCGTGTGTGCCCCCCCAAACAAATTTCTATCAACAGCACATTTGACACGTTATCAATGAACTATACTTTGTTTTCTATATTTTCTTTCACCAGAAAATGAGATTGTGGGATAGCCTTATTTGTCGGCTGCCTGATTTGCCTGAAGTTATGAAGCAACTTTCATCTGAGTACAATTTGGAGATCTGAGAAATGATTTGTAAAGCATATCTTCAATTTCAACGTGTAGTACTCTGGTTTTTTCTTTCAATCTCAAGTCTCCTATTTGCTATCCTAACACATAGAAAATAATTATTGATAAAGCATTGAACTTTCCTCATCATTTATTTATGGACATGTAGCCTTGTAATGGTTAGTATTTTTTTTTTGTCTTTTTGCTATTTCTTTGGGCCGCTCCCACGGCATATGGAGGTTCCCAGGCTAGGGGTGGAATCGGAGCTGTAGCTGCCAGCCTACGCCAGAGCCACAGCAACGCATGATCCAAGCCGCGTCTGCAACCCACACCACAGCTCACGGCAACGCCGGATCGTTAACCCACTGAGTAGGGGCAGGGACCGAACCCTCAACCTCATGGTTCCTAGTCGGATTCGTTAACCACTGTGTCACGACGGGAACTCCTGTAATGGTTAGTATTTTTATGCGTGTAGGTGAGCAATAGATTATAATTATTTATTCATACCACAAATTTTGAGCACCTAATATGTGCAGACATTGTGTGAGGCAGTGGGTATATAGAGATAAATACTGAATAGTTCTTGCCTTCAAGGATGTTGCATTCTAGGAATTTATAATCATGATTCAATGTGATAAATATCACATATGTATACATGAGTTACTCTAGAAAAACAGAGGTAAAGGGGGGTAGCTTGACTTCCTGTTGCATTCTAGGCATTGTGCAATCATTTCACATACAAAATCTCATTTAATTTTTTACAACCATCTGGGGACTCATAAAAACTGAGCTCATAGAAATCTTGGAACTTGGCCAATATCACATAGCTAGAAAATGGTGGGGTGAGAATTCCAGGCCAAATGTGTCAAACTTCAGATCCCATATTCTTTCCACTATTGCAAATTGCCAAACTCTCCCTAGGATATGAAAAAGTGGGAGATGAGAAGAGTCAGGAAAAGACTGAGAGATGACATGACAATTAGAATAAGGACATATTCATAAGACTCAGGTCATTTCATTGGGATTGTTTTTTTGGAAGGAGAGAGAACTACCAGCAGATTGGAAACATCAGGACCAAGGTGATCAAGGAATGGCAAGCATTTCTGGAACAGTTAGGGTTTAAGGAGAAAATGGAGATTGGCAAGATCTGATAATATAGAGGTTGACAGGAAACAAGTCATAAATGGTTCTTAGTGCCAAGCCATGGATTCTTGATTTCATATAAACAAAGATAAATGGGGGATAACTTGACTCAGTTATGCATTTCTGCAGGGATCCTTCTGGTGACAGTATGGAAAAAACAAAGGCATACAGGCAGGTGAGGTGGACACTAATTTATAGTGTTCTAGGCAAGAAAGGATGATTACCTGAGTCAATTAGTGGTAATTAGGAGCAACAGCAGATGAGAGATTCTAAAGATTTTAGGAACATAAAGGTCATAAGAATTGGATTTGGACATTAAGGTGAAGTGAGCTTAAAATTTATGGAGTGCCCATTTTTCTCAGTTTTTTTTTTCTCTTTTTATTGACTTGGTAAATGTTGGTCTTGTAATCCAAAGGGAAGAATTACATTATGGAAATACTCAAAAATATTCAAGTTTATTAATTATTTCAGTCAAAAATGAGGATTACAGGGGAGTTCCCATTGCGGCTCAATGGAAACGAACCCAACTGGTATAAATCAGGATGAGAGTTTGATCTCTGGCCTCCCTCAGTGGGTTAAGGATCTGGCCTTGCCCTGAGCTGTTTTGTAGGTCTCAGACGCAGCTTGGATCTGGTGTTGCTTGGTTGTGGTATAGGCCTGCAACTGTAGCTCCCATTCAACCCCTAGCCTGGGAACTTCCATATGCCACACCTATGGCCCTAAAAAGCAAAAAAATAAGTACATAAAATAAAATAAAAAATAAGGATTACAAGTCATTGCAGCCAAATTATAAGCAAAATCCATTTTATCTGTAAGTCAAAATGAACCAGAATATGTATCACTATATCATTAGAAAGGAGTAACTGTGGACTGCTTTTTTTGTCCTGCTGCAACCAACTGCTATATGTAGTACTATGAAGCACAGAAAGTAATAGTTTGTCACACAAGCACAGAAATATGCATAATGTCTACTTCTTTTGGAAGAAACGCTATAATATTCCAGCTTGTTTCCTGTTTTATTCCTCCTTTAAAACATTTTTCATCACTTCCATCTGGAGTATTTTGGGAGGCAACTTCCTAACCTTCGCTAGGAAAGTCGGATCAGGTTTCCTGAATCTGTGAGAGGTTTAGAGAGCATTCTCAAAGAGTAAAGGCAACAAATCAAATTCAAAACTGAATTGAAGTTGATAGAAAAGACTAGAACATCTTATGGCATATGCTGAGTAGTGGTAGATATTGAGATGAGCAGCTAAGCTGTGAGTAGATGCTCAATTATTTCTAAATATATTATTTGGATTCATGCTTTGCTTTCCATTTATCAAGTATTGTGATGGCTGTGAAAACCACTTAAGTCTTCAAAAGCGTTTTGCAAATCCAATCCTCAGAGTAGTAACGTTCAAACTTAGATCTGACCATTGTTAGTCTGAGGACACAGCTGTTAGCCACAGTGGTATCAGTAGTATCCACTTGATGAACACTACTGAATTAATTCTATGGACACAGAATTTTGCTCCCATTACAATAGAATTTGGAACAGAAACCATTCTTTTGCTATTCACCAGTGCCAAGAGAGGTCTTTTGTTTCTAACATTGTAAGTCTACCTCCAAGCCACTATGGAAACACTCTCCATGGCAAAGTCTAGTCAAAATATCTCTTACTTTTCTTCTTCAGTTTTCCCTATATAAAAGAGGATGCACCTACTTCAAAGTGAAAGCTTAGATACCTCATAAGTGAAATCATGGGGCATGATATAACATATTCTCTTTCCTCGTTTATTCTGATATGTGTCTTCTAAAAGACAGGGTTTAAGTAAGCCTATTTTTTTTTTATCATTTTTTAACCTTTATAATGTCAATGAACACACCTGTCATTTTCCCCTCTAGCTAAATGACATCATCTAACCCTTGAACACATATGTGAGCTTATGCTGAAAAGTGAACTCAAAGACATATTGGAGTATTAAACATATATTGTACATCTCATGCTTATAAAAATCATATCCACTTCTAGAGACCACTGGTTTTATTTTTCTTCCCATTTGATATTATCTCACATCTGTGGAAATATGAGTGCAAGGTCACCTCACTTGGCAAAAGAAAATTGTGGAAACCCTTATGGAATGAAGTGTTCGTTATGAAACCTGAACAATTGGTCTTAGGGGTAATTGTAAGTAGAATAGGGGTTCCCAGGAGGATAAGAGCTAAAGTAACCATTTTAAAGATACCGTACATATTTCTCTTGGTGAAATTCGCTTGGCACCTCATAATGAAAATACCATATACATTTCTCCGTAAGAATCTATTAAATTCTATTTTTTTTATCTTTTATCTTTTTAGCACTGCATATGGAGGTTCCCAGGCTAGGCGTCTAATCGGAGCTGTTGCTGCTGGCCTACGCCAGAGCCACAGCAACGCCAGATCTGAGCTGCGTCTGTGACCTACACCACAGCTCAGGGCAACACCGGATCCTTAAGCCACTTGAGCGAGGCCAGGGATGGAACCCGCAACCTCATGGTTCCTAGTCGGATTCGTTTCTGCTGCACCACAATGGGAACTCCTAAAATTCTATTTTTGAAATAAATACTGCCTACTTACCTTTAGTGTCTCTATAAGCTCTAGAATATACTCATGATTCATTGTGAATCAGTGAGGGACAAAATATTCCCTTCAGGTTCTTAATGCAGATACACACAAAACTAGGGGGGAACATACCCTTCCATGTGCAGCCATACTCACTGTCATTACAAGGTGTTCGGACTTTGCAGAGAAATGTCCCTACATACCAGATGAACAAGGTCTGGACACAAGATTTTTTTTTTCTTGTTCTCTGGAAAGATGTAATGTATCCTACAGATTACTTTTCAGCAATGTGTTCTCCCAACCTACTGTCTATACTTGGTCTATGTGATCAGAGCTGTTATAAGACTTCTATGTGTTCTATAGGTTTTTCACAGTAAGAAAGTTATATTTACCCTAAGCTTCTGTGAGCCGTAAATTCTAAAACTTGCATCAACATTTCCTTCTGTGCTAATTACCTTTTATCAGCAGCACCAATTATATATATGGCAAACAATTATAAAGGAACTCGTAGGAAACATCTTCTGTGTTAGAATATCCTCCATGTTTAGATGATTTCTTAATTATTTCCTTTTTTTACCAGCATCCTAGAAGATGTTTGCAAGTAGAATCACATTTGAATTGGCTTGAATGTAAGTAAATTTTGTCGTATCCAAACCTTAGCAAATGCAAAGCCATTGCTGCGCTAAAGTAGTTGGCCAGGAAGGGGAAGATGGATGATTGCATCTGAAAATATTCCCAGCACTTGTGCTGCATTAACAACATGAGACAGTACTATGTGAAATGACAGCTGTTAAGACTGAGGAAAAACTTTATAAAAAGCCTTAAGAAAGTCACACCTTAGAAGTTCCCTTCGTGGCAACAAAACAGAAATGAATCACACTATTATCCATGAGGATGTGGGTTCGATCCCTGGCCTTGCTCAGTGGGTCAGGGATCTGGTGTTGCCGTGAGCTGTGGTGTAGGTCACAGATGTGTCTCAGATCCTATGTTGCTGTGGCTGTGGTGTAGACCTGCAGCTATAGCTCCTAAGAGACTCCTAGCCTGGGAATGGATGTGGATGCAGCCCTAAAAAGGCAAAAAAAAAAAAAAAAAAAAAAAAGTCACACCTTCACACTGTGGAACATGGAGAAGAAAGGCAAAATTAACATACCTTTTCCCCACTGACCAACACTACATTCCTTTTTCCCCATCTTGTCCCTCTGCTATGAGAATATGTTTACTTAATTTTTTAAAATAAAATTTAAGCAAATATTCAATTTACACTTTAGTAGCAAACAAAATTTAAATGCTTAAAATGCTTAAAAACATGTTTTGCCCATCACAAATCCTGCCTGTGTTTATCCCTTTTAAACATACTATGCTTGAAAGCAATATTAATCTTAAAACACTAGCATTCTAATCTGCAGATGTGCATGGTTTTGGCAGCCATGCCCTATGGAGTAGAAGTTAAACCCATTCATTTTTTTCAGTGAAGTTGACTGAAAACACCTTTCAAAGGAGAATCTTGGAGTAGTCTTTAGGCCTTTACTTACCTTTTCTAGGCATCTTCAAAAAATCTATACAAGTATCTGAGAAAGCCTATGGGTGTGTGTTTAGCTGGCAATAAGAAAATAGTCCCACTCAGGACACTTGACATTGAATACAGCTCAGTACAAAGTGCTACCCGTTGTTTGTCAAAAGCACTGGGATAGAGTAGATACTCAGAAGAATGACTTCACTTCCAGATACTCTAAACTCTGCTGGGTCGAGCCAGCTGGGCTAAGGGATGAGCTTCATTGTATTTCTGCAGGATCACCTTTTCTGAGCAGCTCCCTAAATGTGAGCTGAACACACGTGTTGTTGTGTCCGCTGCATCAGTTCTTGTAGGTTCACCTTACTACAGTTCCTGGTTAGGAGCAAGGAGTGTGGAGCTAGACTGCTTGGGTGTGTCCTGGGCCAGCCCCTCACTAACTCAGTGACCTTAAGCAGGTTTTGTAAATTCCGTGCCTCTTCCCAGACTATTTATGAACCCCAGGCTAAGAAAGCCTAGTTTATTCCACAGTTCAAATGGAAGCATTTGTTTTGGTTTCAAGTTAGGTAATCTGGTTTAGACCAGTTTAAACAAAAGAAAATTTATGGGATTATCTCAGAGAATCCAGGGGAATGATGTATAATCTAGCCTCAGGAAGAAAAGGAACTAGACTTTCTTCAGTCATCTTATAATCAGGAGACCAAAGCTCCTTTGCATGGCTGTTAACGCCATGCCGAACACCATGATCACTAGCGCAGGCTAGTTCTGTTCAAAATTCCAACTCCCAAGAGGAAGAACACTCACCGAGCCCTCGTTACATGAGCGATATTGTGCTGAGGGCTTGAAATGCCATCAGTGAAACTGATATAGATGCAGGTTTATAGTTTAATTGGCACAGCATGTAGAACAGTTCCTGGTCCAAAATATATTTGTTGAATGAACGAATGAATGAGTAAGTGAAGTAATGAATACAGACATTTACCACATGGCATGTTGTATAACTGGTGATAATATGGTATTGTGCTATGTAGGCACTTTGGAGCAACCCTTACCACAAAATGATTTTCTCTGCTCCCCTTTGCAGCCAAACTTTTAAAAATACTATATTTATCTCTTGTTCATTCTTCAACCAACTCGGATCCAGTTTTCACCCTATCAATTCATTAAAAAGGGCACTTCCCAAGACAACTGATGACCACTTCCGTGTTACCGAATTCGCTAGGTAGTTTTCTGTCTGCATCTTATACAAATTCTCAGTTGTATATGACATAGCAGAATACTTGTTCCCTATGGAAATATCCTCTTGGTTATGACATCACGCTCTCCTGGATTTTATCCTGCTTCAGAAAACATTTTATCCCAAATTTCTTTGCTAATTCTTTCTCTTCTTCATACCTTCTAAATGTTGATTTTCCTCAAGGTTTACTCTTGGGCACCCTCCACTCTTCCCCTCCTTCTCTCCCTGGCTCCCTTCCACCTCTTCCTCCCCTCTCTCTCTGTCTCTGTCTCTCTATCTCTCTCTCTCTCTATATATATATCTTCCTTTCATAGGTGAGCTCACCCAGTCCTATAGTTTTAAATACCACTTTTATTCTAATGAATCCTAAATTTATTAATTTATATTAATAGTTAATGTGTACATTTAGTATAACAATTAATCCTATATTAATTTACTAATGTAGAACATTCTCTCTCCAAAATTTCTAATTGCTAGAACCTTCTCATACTGCTAAACCTTCACATCTCAGCTTATATTGCAGCATCCTCATTGGCTATAACAGGACACACTGATTAGTCACTGAATACACTTGACCTTCAAACAATATGACCTTGAATTGTCGGGGTCCGCTTATAACTTAGATTTTTTCCAGTGGCAGATACTGCATTGCTAAAGGATCCAAGATCAGTTGAATCTGTGGATTCAGCTCCATGAATACAGAGGAACAGCATATGCATAGTGCTGACTATAAGTTATATGCAGATTTTAGACTGTGTAGAGTGGGCACCCCCTAACCTTCACTTTGTCCAAGGGTCAACTGTATTCCCTTCTTTCGGTTTACTCACTTGGTTTTCCCCACTAGTCTATAAGTGGGGAAAACCCTAATCTCTAAACTTTCCAAAGCAGCACCAATTCTGTTTCATCACTGTATTCTCAGTCCCAGTGTCTGAGGTCTGATGCTGTCACAGGTCTGATGCTGAAGTAGATCTTCTGGGAATATTTGATTAAGGAATGACTGCTGTCTAACCAGGACTCAGGAGTGTCCAATAGAGAGATCTAGAGGAAGGAGCTAACGTGTGTGCTTGGAGGAAAATTAAGAATATCTCGGTGGTATACAGGTGACACAGTAAAGGGAAGACTGTTCCACTATAGGCAGAAGATACAACATGTGCAGACACTTGTAGATGGGGTGTTTAGAAGGATGAGGAAGCAAGTGGTGCGGTGGTGGGCAGGTCTGTCATTTTAAAGTAGACAGAACAATATTTCAGTGTTTTCGCTTTAGTGCTGGGTTGGTTTAAAACCTTTTAAAGGACATGCATCCAATTGTTCATTACTTCTTATAATTACATGTTTGCTTAACTTTAATTTTCAGTTGACCTAATCAGCAATGTCTTAGCATACTTCAGTTTTTAGGTTTTTCTCCCGTAAACCACCCCGTTGACTTGTAAAGCACCCCTGCTGCTTTAAGGAATCTTGTGATCACATTGTAAAAAAGAAAAAATGAATGTGAAATTTTTATCCTTCAGATTATTATATGAGATAAGATATTCATTTAGTATGACATTTTATTTAATAAAGTAGAAAGCTCCTCAGTGAAAAAATCATATATAACTATAGAAATTTTTTCACCCTCTATCCCTGTGGTTGTTGCTGGTTCTGCTGCTATAGATCCAGGGTGCAGGGGCATAGGGATAAACATAAGAGGAAAGGTGAGAGAAGTAGAAATGAGATACAGAGTGTTTAAAACACATTAAGAACTAAGTCTTTGAATTTTTATAGCAACACTTAGTAGCTATTGAATTATTTAAAGATATTCGAAATACATTTTAAACATAATTATTGGCTACTGTATTAGTTTGCTGGGGCTGCTGTAACAAAGTACCCTGGATCTAGTGGCTTAAATAATAGAATTTTATTTCCTGACTGTTCTGGAGGCTAGAAGTGAAAACCAAGGTGTAGCCTGAGTTAGATCCTTCTGAAGAATCTGTTCCAGTCTCTCTTTGCCTTGTAATTGGCATCTTCTCCCTATGTCTTGCTTTGCCTTGTAGTTGGCATCTTCTCCCTATGTCTCTTCATATCATCTTCTCTCTATGCTGTTTCTGTGTCCAATTCCCTTTTATAAAGACACTGGTTATATCAGATTAGGGTCCACCCTAATGACCTCATTTTAACTTGATTACTTCTATAAAGACCCTAAAGGTCACACTCTAAAACACTGGAGATTAAGAATTTGACATGTGCATTTGAGGGGACATTTAGCTCATAGCAGCTACCATGAAGAGAATGGATTTTGGAAGATTTGGGTTGGAGTCAAGACTAGTTAAAGAGACAATGAGCAAAACAGATGAGAATGCTGTGAATGGATCTTGCCTCTTGAACATAGCAGTATGAATATCAACGGATTTGAGAGATGTTTAAGAATGCCTGTTTGCCAATATGGCTCATTGTTTGAATAGATGGGTCAGGAAGATGGTGGAGTCAAGAATATCTCTATGGGCTTCCAGGATAGATCACTGTGAATACTGGTACTATTCACAGTATGAAGGGTATAAGAAGAATTTGAAGATGATGCTTTCCTTTTTAGATGTGTTGATTTTAGGTGTCTGGAGAATATCCAAGCGACGATAACCAGGAAAATTGGGTCAGAATCTGAGCTGGAAACCACAGAGTTGCACACTCAGCTTGTTTGTTTCCTATCTTTCTTCCCTAAAATAAGCACACAGGCTATAATTGGTTTGTTGAGTGTTTTAGCTGCATCTCACAAGTTGTGATAGTCAACAAATCCATACAGAACATGTGCTCTGTGCCAGGCACTGTCTGGGACATTAGGGATTTCTCAGACATAAACCAGAAAAGATCTCTGCCTTTATTCCAGTGGAGGGAGACAAATAATAAAAACTAAGTATATGATAAATACATCAATTATATAATATGTTAGCAGATCATAAAGGCTATTTTAAAAGATAATTAACTGGGGTTCATGGGATCAGGATTGCCACAGGGCATCAGAATGAGGGAAAAGGTGCAACATTAAATAAGTTTGTAATAGGCACCTCAGTAAGAAAAAGAAATTTTAGGAAAGATTTGAGGACAGGCAATTCACCAAAGGTGTTTCTGGAAGGAGAGAGTTCTAGGTGGAAGGAAGACCTAGAGCATAAATCCTAAGAGGGTACGTAGGTGTATTCTAGGGACCAGCAAAGGGGCTGGAGTGGTGTGAGCACAGGGGGAGCAGTAAGACAGGAGTTTAAAGAGGCAAAGGAGGGGGGAGTTCCCATCATGGCTCAGTGGTTAACGAATCCGACTAAGAACCATGAGGTTGCAGGTTCGATCCCTGGCCTTGCTCAGTGGGTTAAGGATCCGGTGTTGCCATGAGCTGTGATGTAGGTTGCAGACGCGGCTTGGATCCTGCATTGCTGTGGCTCTGGTGTAGGCCACCGGCTACAGCTCTGATTTGACCCCTAGCCTGGGAACCTCCATATGCTGCGGAAGCGGCCCAAGAAATGGCAAAAAGACAAAAAATAAAAAATAAATAAATAAATAAAGAGGCAAAGGAGGGGGAGACTATAAGAGCCCTAGAGAGCATTGTAAGGCTTTTCTTTTAAATGAAGTTGAAAGACACTGCAGGGTTTTGACAAATGGTAATAAAATCAAGTTGCTGCTTAAAGGATCATATTGGCTGCAGGGTTAAGAATAGACTGCAGGGGACAAGGGTAGACTTGTTAGAAAAAAATGTGAAAAAAGATGGTGGCTCACACAAGACCAGTTGCAGCGTAGGTCATGCAAGCTAGTCTTATCTGGGGTGTATTTTTCTTAGTAGAGTACTCAGGATTTCCTCATACCCTGCATATGGACTTCAGAGAAAGAGAAAACAAAAATGATTCTAAGTCTTTGGCCTAAGAACCTGAAGACCAGGAAACCTGAGGGGAATGAGTCTGGTGGGGAAATTAGGTGTTTGCTTTTAGCCAGGTTATCCATGAGATGTCTATTTATCATTTAAGTGATATGCTGAGTAGACAGTTAAATAAACAAATATATGGTATTTTGAATAGAGGTTTGTCCTAGTGATGTAAAATTGAGATTTGTGAAATTCATTTGTCAAAGAATGTGATCTTTCTTTTATTGAATATTTGAGATTGATTGCGTACTTATTTTACAATCTATTATATGATCATTTTGTAAATGTTTCACTTATATTTGCAAAGAATGCATATTCTTTACTGGATGTTCACCTTGATATCTTCACCAGTTTTTAGTCTTGACTTATCAATAAATTACATGGGTGTGAGTGTGTGTGGGTGTGTGGGGGGGGGCAACCTAAATTTAGAATATCTAATCCTGGATAGGCTGGACTGATTGCTGGATAAATGGGTGTACTAGTTTTCTTTTGATCAGTATTTTGTTCATCTCTTTTCACCCCCTATTTCCAGTTCTCATTTTTAGGTTGCTTTGAACATTGCCCTTATAAGCAGGACACATTAGATTTTTTTCTCTGGTTTCTATTCACTCGTGATCTGTGAATTTTATTGTACAAGTTTAATCTCTTTATAATAGTTTAGTTTTGTGTGCTTTTTGTTGAATTATAACCAACATTCAGAAAACTGCACAAATCATACATATGCACTCAATGAATTTTCACAAATTAAACACTCTTATGAAACCAGCATCAAGAAACAAAACACTGTCACAGCCCAAAAGTTTCCATATCACCCCTTCCAATGACTCTTCTTCACCTAGCATTTACAGTATCCTGATTTTTAACATCATAGATTAGCTGAGCCTGCACTTTTGAAATTTATGTAGTATCATACAATATGTATACTTTTTTGTCTGAATAGCCATAGGAATGAATATGTAGATAGGAGATGTGATAAAGCATAGCAAAATATTGGTATAAACTCAGTGGTGAGTATTTTGATGTTTACTGTAAAATTCTTATAATTTTACTGTATTTTTGAAAATTGTCATAACAATTTATTAGAGAAATATGTTATTATATTATCCTTGATAGGTTTACAATTTCCTCGGTCCCCACCTCTCCATAGCAAAGCATTGGAACTGTGGACGTTTTGCAAATTTATTAAAGCAAAAAGAGAGAAAAGCTCACATGCATGCAGATTAAAAAAGAGCCTGACTCATTTTACAATTGTTTTATCCTCCCATGAGGCAGACATGAATGGAGACCCAATTTCTCCTGCCCCAGCCCCCTATGCTGTGTGTTAGGGCTGAGTGTTGTTTGATCTCTCTGTGGGGCATAATTGATCTTCTGATTGGTTTTGGGCAGGACACCTTATTTGCATGGGAAACAGGTTAAATAGAGGCAGGGTGAGGAATGGGCCACATTTTTGCCCTACCAGGCTGTTCAAGGTGGGGGAGGGGGCATTACTAGGAGACAAGGCCAGAGGCTTTTTGGATTTAATCTCCTTGAAGGAGAACTGAAGCCTATGACATTCTGACCTCTTAGAAAAAGAGAGGTTAAAAGTGTGAGTATTTATTAGTTTGTATAGGGACTTGCTAGCTCTAGTTTTTGCAGTAGCCATCAGTGGTTTGCAGGCCCTTGGCAAATATTTCTCTGTATCTGAGAATGGCTTACTGGAATATTCATAGCTTGCCGAATTATTTTTAACAATCATCCTACACTCTTTATTTTGTTTCTATATTAATTGAATCATCTTCTGATTTTTTTTTGGTATAATTTCTCCAAGAAAAGAAAGTGAATATAGTAATTTAGACCCATGTTTGATAATTATCTTTCTCATAAATTAACATTTTTTTGTTAGAAAAGAACTGTCTAGATTTTTTTTTTTCCCTGAGCAGCTCAAGACAAATTAACCATCAAGATAGACTTCATGGTATTCAGGGAGAGACTCTATACCCAAGACAATCTCTTCAATGCCTAATAGCAAACTACAAAGTCCCGATTATGTACAATGATGGTCCCTTATTTTTATTAATATCATGTACAAATAAAGAATGCTTGAAGGTCTCCATTTCCATGAAATTACTTCAAAACTAAGTCAGATAAAAACATTTCTGTTTATATTTAATTTCTCTTTCAAACAGAAAGTGTAATTCCCATATCAGCAATATAATGCTACTACAGGCATTTTGGATACAGAAATAGCCTTGACTATTATGGTATCATTCATTACAGTGGGATTCTATTATCTCTCATCCCATCCAATACTGCAATAGGTTACTTTTCCTAAAAAAAAAAATGTTCCTATTATAAAAATGTTCCCAATTTAACTTTGTACCTCAACTGGAAAAAAAAAAAAAAAAAAAACAGTTTTACACATTCAGGGATATTGGGTGTTAAGTTTCTTTGCACTTAGTAATTCCATATCAATTAAAATATATCTTGCAAAACCTATGGCTACATGTTTTAGTATACACTGAGGCTTCTGCAAAAAGAAAACTTGCAAGTAAATTGCTAATTTTAAATATTTTCCCTAAAATTTTAGAGGAAGCTATTGAGATTATGCAGAGACAGTCAGCATCCTTATGACTTTCTTTATTACAACTATTAAGATGCTCAACTGCAGTTAAACTGAATTAAATTACCTTTCAATAGTCTTTTAATGGAAAAGCCACAGGGTGGCCATACACTTGCTTTGCAAAATTATAGTTTTTTCCCTTTAGCAGAATTTAAGGACATAATGTATACTATATCTCTCCCTGAGCACTGGAAATGAAAATGCACCTACATAATAGGCAGAGTGCACAATTTTAGTCTAAGAAAAGCTAAAATCCCTATCACTAAGAGCCATCTTTGTACTTGCTAAGTTCTTTCAGTTCTGTATTCATGCAAAAGAGCAGACAAGTTGAATATACAAATAAGTCAGAGTCACAGAAACACTGTAGGAAATGAATCTGCAAGAAAACTGGTGAAATCTCAAAACTGAGTGACTGAGATATCACAGTAGGGAAAAAGAGCTCTGATCTCAAAATCAGAACATTCTTGTGCTTCTTCATTTTGGATAACAACCAGCACTTAGACAAACGTTATAGTGTCCCTAGCCTCATGAACTAATCATAGATAAAATGGGGAGAGTTCATTATGAGGATTCAGTGGGCCAGTATAAACAGAAATGCTGCACATATTGAATGATGCTGTGCAAATGGCAGTCCCTTTTCATATTTGAGGATGTCTCCCTCCTTCAGCATGCCTAAGGATGTTTATCCTACAGGTGTAAGAGAGATTGTGAATATGACAGTATTCCAGCCTGAGATGCAATGTGTGATGAAGTGCTTCCTCATACACTTAATAGCAAAGGTGCTAGTGACTTAGGAAGTGTGGTTTGAGCAATGCTATGAGGCCCCTCTTGCCCCAGAAATATCTCAGAAAATAGCCTTCCATTGCCTGAAAATGTTAGTATTTTGTATCTTATATTTTCATTATTATTTTATTAATTAATGTGTTTAGTTATATCATTAACATTTTATGTCAATATTAATATTTATTTTTTGTGTTTGGATTAACATTTTATGTGTGTATTATTATTATATTTATTTGGGTTATGATATTTTCCTCTTCCGCTTCCTTCCTGAAAATTCAGTTCTAAACCCATTAGGAAGGGCAGGGCAACTAAGTATTAGTTTTCTATTCCTGCCGTAATAAATGACCACAAACACATTGGCTGGAGGCTACACAGATTTGTCATCTTATAATTTTGGAATTCAGAAGTCCAAAGTGGGTCTCACTGTACTACCATCAAAGTATCATCAGGACTGCATTCCTTTCTGGAGGTTCTAATGGAAAATCCATTTCTTTACCATTTCTAGCTCCTAGAGGCTGCCCATACTCCTTGTTAATGGCCCCCTTCCATCTTCACACTGCACCATATTTGGCTGAGTACTTCTTATGCAGCCATCTCTTTAGTTCTCTCTCTTCTGCCTCCCTCTTCTACCTTTGGGTTAGATAAGGACCTTTTTGATTAGATAGGGCTCAACCAGATAATCGAGGATAATCCCCCAAGTCGAGGTCACCTGTTTATCAACCTTAATTCCTCTTTATGGCATTCCCTAACGTCTTAACAAGTTACAGAGATCAGGATGTGAGTATCTTTGGGGAGTTATTCTTCCTACCTTCATAGGTCACTGTGCCAGCAGTATAAGGGTGCTGCAGTGGCTCAGAATAGGGTGCCCCAGACTCAGTAGGGTCAGCATGGTGGCCCCACAGACAAAAGGCATACGGAGTGTTAGAACCCAAGCAGGATGAGGGGGCTACTCCCATAGAAGGCCTGCCGTGCTGGGTGAAGAGGGCATTTGGGTGAGGGAGCAGGCTGGCACACAGTATTATAACTAAACAGTGTAAGGAGGACATGCACACCTGGAGGCAGCCTGCTTCATGCTGGAACCCATGTGGGGTAAGGAAGCTTTCCACACATGGGAGTGTTCCAGCATCAGGTCACAGAACCTAAGCAAAATGTCCACGCTTACCAGGAAGAGAAGATTGTCAGGGAGATTCAGAGCCTGAGTTGGTTAAGGAGGGAATCTCCCCAAGGGATGGCCCAGGGCAGGATGTCAGAGACAGGAGAAGCCTTCTCCAAGAGGGGAGGCCTGGACTGGGATGTAAGAGCTGTGCAGGTGAGAAGGGCTTATAGGAAGGTGTTTACCGTGGAGTCAAGAATATGCAAGGGAATACATGCATAAGGCAGCCATATGTGGACAGTGCAGATTTGGTGTCAGAGCCTAAGTAGAGTAAGTAGGAAGTCCACATGGAAGGGTACATATAAGGAGATTCTTGCCCCAGAGCAGGGGCCCATGCAAAAGAAAGAACCTGAGCCATTCGAGAAGGGAATACATGCATAAGGCAGCCCAGTACAGGGTGTTAAACTGCAACAAAGGCCAGGAGGGTGTCCTCTATATCAACATGGAGTGATGGAGCCAAGACAGGCAAGAAGGACATTCATGCAGAGGGGTGTCCTAGCATGGAGAGATAACAGGCTGAGAAGGGCATCCATGTGGGGGAGGTAGTGGCAATAGATTTGAGAGACTGGTGACATATAAGGGAATTGGTTAATGGGAGCAATTATCCCACTGTCTGAAAAGTCAGATATTGAAAAGGAGAAAACTAGCACAAACCATGTAATATTAATTATGGTGTGATCACATGACTTTCCATTGATAAAGACATAGAGAGATAGCAAAATAAATGTAAAATATGTGTGTGTGTGTGTGTGAGTATATATTTATGCCTGTGCACTGACAGGGCCTGGGTATGGCGACACTCCAGCGATAATGAACACATCTAGATCTTGGTTAATGACTTCTAAATCCCTCTCTCCAGTAGAAGTAACTCAAACTTGTGAGGAAAAATGTCTTCTTTCAGGGATGGAGCAGCAAGCCTCAGTAAGATGGCTCTAGAATATCTTGTTTCCAGAAAGGAAATGCTCAAAGAATGACGGGGACATGTCAATAAACAAACAAACGGAAGCCAGCATGGATTGGCTCCCACTGGCCAAGTCAGGAATAATTTAGGTATCAAAATAAACAAGAGTATAACTCATTGACTAAAATGAGAAATCTTTAGTCCTTACAAATATAAATAAATACATAAATAAATTGAAATTTTTTTAAAGTTAAGGGATATTTACATAGCTCAAAATACCTCTCCCCCCAAAACACATTTTCAAAGCAATGAAGGATAACTTTACAGTAGAAAAACTTGGTTGGTGACACAACACAGCTGTCCTTAATTAAGATACCACATTTGAGTCAAAGAATTCACATTTGGGTGATTGTTTTCTCAGTTCTTCCAAGAGTGGTACATTCTAAATGAATAAGAAATAAATGAATTTATTACATACTACAAATGTCTTCAAGCAGGGCTGAGCAAAATACAGCCTTCAGGGCAAATCCAGCCAGCTACATTTTTGTTTGTTTGTTTGTTGGCATTTACCACACACTAAGAATGACTTCATACACTTTTAAGTGATTGAAAAAAGTACAAAGAAGAAAATGGTTTGTAATATGTAAAAATTATATAAAATTCCAATCTCATTGTTCATTAATAGAGTTTTATTAAAATACAGCCAGAGCCATTTGTTTCCACATTATCTATAGCTTCTTTCAAGTTACAGTGGCTTAAATTATTACTATCTGGCCATTTGCAAAAATATTTGCCAAGTCCAGCATTAGAATATTAGGGCATAATTCTTTTATAGAATCTGAGGTTGAGAAAAACTGGACCAAAGTGAACATCATCAGTAATGAAAAATTGAAATTTGGTGTTACCCATATTTTTTCTCTACCTATGGGGATAATTTTTTGTAATTTTGTTAATTATATTGACTGATTTCAAAGTGAAACAACGTTGCTTTCCTGGGATAAACCCCACTAGGACACAGTGTATTATTATTTTTAAAATATTGCTCTAAGGTTTTTTCTAATATATGATTAAGGATAATTATATCCATTTAATGAGGAATATTAGTCTTCAATTTTCTTGTAATTTTTTTCTTCCCTTTTGGTGTCTGGCTAATTTGGGACTCAGAACATTTGAGGTATGTTTCCTTCTTTTCTGTCTTGTAATTTATAAATACTTGGTATGGTCTTTTCCTTTAATATTTGATAGAATTTGCTAATGAAGTCTTCTGAGTTAAAAGCCACCCGAAAACTGGGGATTATTCTACCTCTTTTTAAGATGAGTCTTTCCTGTCTTAGGTAGTTTCCTTCTACATGTGTGCATGTTGGTACTGGGCCAAAGACTTGAGAGACCCCTCTGCAAATGTTTCGAGTTCTCTCCATGGAGCTCCTTTCTTCCTGATAGTTGGCCCTGCTAGTCTGACTTAGCCTCCAAAATCCAGCTCTGTTTCCTCAAAGCACTGAGATCACTGGGCTCTGTTTTGGTTTCCCCCTTGCCACCTCTTCACTATGACCTCTAAACTCTCTCCAGGCAGTAAGCTGGAGGCAATTACAGGGCTTGTATCATTTGTTTCTCTTCTCTTGGGGATGACTGTCTGAGCAGCCTATTCCCCAAAGTCTGAAAAATGTTTGTTCTTCTAAGAGATTTTTCTAGTTGATTTCGGGCAGGAAAGTAAGTTGTCTCCTGTTACATCCTCTTAACCAAGAACAGAAGTCATTCGATATTGTTTCATATTTATGTACCATCTTCCAAATTAAAACCAAGAGATTTTTTAATTTGTCAACAGACATTTTTAAAAATGTCCATTGAGGAGTTGCCTTTGTGGCTTGTGGGTTAACATCTCAACATAGGGTCCATGAAGATGCAAGTTCAATCCCTGGCCTTATTCAGTGGAAGAAGGATCCAGCGGACTTGTGGTTGCCAAGGGGGAGAGGGGAAGAAGTGAGATTGATGGGGAGTTTGGGGTTGGTAGATGCAAACTATTACATTTAGAATGGATAAGCAATGAGGTCCCACTACAGCACAGAGAACCATATCCAATCTCTTGAGATAGAACATGATAGAAGATAATATGAAAAAAAGAATGTATGTATGTGTATGACTGGGTCACTATTGCGATACATCAGGAATTGACACGACACTGTAAACCAACTATACTCTAATAAAAATAAATGAAAAAAATGAAGTGAATGAGAAATAATTTTTTTAAATGTCCATTGAATAAACATTTGAAGAAATACAAAAATACCCTACCTTTGACTGTTAGTTCAAGGTTGAAACTCCAAAGAACTTCGTTTTTATTCTTTAGTCAAGGAAGAGCAATTTTAAGTTTAAAAAATTCTGAAATTCTATATAAAAAGTAAGATTTTGACATTACTTAAAATGAAAGCAATTCATCAAATTATATTTTTGCATGTGTACATTTCTATGAAGCAAACTAAAGTATATCTTCAATGATATTCTAAAACAAAAAAATTAATTTACCACAAATTTCATATCACAGGAGACTAAGAAAGGGAAAATAATTAGTAGGCTTATTTCATTTGTATATAAATATAATTTCTAGACACTGATATAATCTCTCTATTCCCTCTAAAAGAAGCAACATCCACTTTTAAAGAAATAGACATTATATGATAATTCTACCTTACCATGAAATTCTTCACTGATGAGAAGTAGCTTTTGTTTCTGAATGTTTTCCCTCCTAACAGAAACATTTACAATGGAATACTAAATTCATTTATATTGAATTCACTACCATCATCTCATGAATTCTTTGTTATCAAATTAATTAGGTTAATAATTTATTCTCTTTATATAATACTCAGGGCACATCCATAATCTATTGAGAACTGTTCTATTATAATGATATTGCAGTAGTAATGCCAGGAACAACTGCTTCAGAGCATCTCCTGAATTGCAGTTTCCAATTATGTAATCCTTCCAACTGAATTTAATGTTAATAATTAGAGTTCAGCAATTGATAACATTATGGAAACCTTTTCATTTAAAAATTAGAACAATCTCGCTCATACTATCATATTTAGTAACTATACTAAGAATGAAAAAATCCAAACTAACTTAAAAAGGAGCCACCTTTCTATGCATGTAATTGAGCAGTATTCAATATTAGGAAGTAGGAGCAATATTTACTATTAGGAAGCATTGTTCTAAGAAAGCCATATTAGGAAAAATACAGCTACAGTATGAATGATGGAAGTGAAAAATATAAAAAGATAAAAATATTTTTGTTTTATTTTGATAAATATTAATAAGCAAGAACTTTCACTAAGAAAAATATCAACTTGAAAATAACTGACAAAATGCAATGGGTACTCAGGCAAGGGAAGGAAACAAGTAACTGCTGCTAAATACAAAGCATAAATATGATGGTGCTAATAATTTTTCATGGCATGGGTAGCAACTATCTATTTCATACAGTAAATCACTTCTCTAGCATTGATTAACATTACGAATCTCTCCTCTTCAAAATGGTAACATTTTCAAAAACCCTTGATGTTGCCCTTCATTCCTGCCCGTAGACCCAGGCAAAGAGGCTCCTGCTTTGGGCTCTATACCTGTGGTATACGGAGGTTCCCAGGCTAGGGGTCAAATGGGAGCTACAGCTGCTGGCCTAAACCACAGCCACAGCAACACAGGATCAGAGCCTCATGTGCGACCTACATCACAGCTTATGGCAACACCGCATCCTTAGCCCACTTAGTGAGGCCAGGGATCGAACCTGCAACCTCATGGTTCCTAGTCAGATTCATTTCTGCTGCACCACGACGGGAACTCCATGCGCTCTATACTTTATAAGACCCAAACAATAAAAATAAAATAAAGGAACTAGTATATTTACTAAAGAACGTGTGGGCACCTCTCACACTGGGTCCTGTGTCCAGTGCCAGCAAGATGCGACCTGGAACTCCAAATATCATCTCTTATTTCTGAAACCATGCAGGCCCCAGTGAAATATTTCTCACCTCTCAGTCCTATGTCCTTTAACAAAGGGTGACTGCATCTGAATGCCAGAGAGATTCGCAGATTTGCTATCAGAAATAGTGTAATGTTTTGTTGGGTTGGAGAGGATGTGGGTGACAGCAGTGCTTAAGTGAGAGAAAGGCTAATTAATTAAAAAATTCTCTCTCCTAGGTAGTATGAATACAGCTGATTCCTGAATGATGAAGTATCATTTTGTAGTAGGGTCAAGCACTGGTTTTTGCTTTTTTTGTGTGTATTTCAATTTTTGATTCTGTGACTATCCATGAATTAGCAGAGAATTCATATCAGCTGCAGATGGTGGCTAAAGAACAGTTTACCATACTACACAAATCACATTACTCTTAAATTTAAATATATGTGGAACTTGAAGAAAAATACACAAAGCATGAAATCAGTTTTTTCAATGGCAACTCTACGAACATTGAACTCTAGAATTCTGAATGGTGTTATTTTAGTAAAAGTATTTATTAAAATTTAAATAAATTTTCAACACAAATTAAAGTCAGCTTTATTTAAATAATTTTATGTAAGTTTATTATTTTGATGATTTTAATAATCTAAACAAAAAATAGTTTTTTTAAAGTACATGTAAATGTTTTACTGAAACACAATGAACATCCAGAAAATACACATAGTATAGTTCTGTGAATTTTAATAAATTGCACAGCCAAGTAACTAATATCTATATAAAGAAAAACATTGTCTGCACCTTGGAGTCTCATAATCTTTCTTTCAATCACTACCCCTTCCCCAAGATTAACCATTATTGCATCATTATAATCCCATCATCTTTTCCATATAACATATAATATTCATCATATTCACAGATGCCACTGAGACTCAAAAGGAGGGCTTATATGGGACATAAAAGCCAGCGAGTTGAAATCAGGGGGAGCATCCTAGAATTCTGTCTACCATAGTAGACTTTCCATTTTCAGTTACTATTTAATAGAAATATATAATATATAATAATATTTTAAAGTAATTTCCTCAAGAATACACACATAATGGGTAAAGCTGAGGCCAGAACACAAGTATTCTAAAACAAAAATCAAAAGCCAGTGATCTTTGCACTGTATTGACCTAGCCTAACCTTGTTCATTGCCTTCCATATGTCTTTCTATTTGTCTATTTATTAACACATTTTGAATATGGCAACTTGAATTAACAATTTTAGGGGTCTGGAGATTTCCTTTAAAAAAATAATTTATAGGAGTTCCCGTTGTGGCGCAGGGGAAATGGATCTGACTAGGAACAATGAGTTTGCCGGTTCGATCCCTGGCCTGGCTCAGTGGGTTAAAGATGTGACTTGCCGTGAGCTGTGGTGTAGGTCGTAGACGCGGCTCGGATCCTGTGTTGCTGTGGCTGTGGCATAGGCCAGCAGCTGTAGCTCTGATTCAACCCCTAGCCTGGGAACCTCCATGTGCTGTGGGTGCAGCCCTAAAAAAATAAGCAAAAAATAATAATAATAATTTATAGACCTTCCACATTAGAGAACTAATACTCTCATTTAATCAGACTGTACTTAATAATCATTATGCATATTGAGTAAAAGATATTGTTAAATAACTCTATGCTCTCAACTATTCAGAGACCCAGGATATCCAGGTGGGCGCTGCTTTAAGTGCAGTCTGTCCAGTAGAGAGTAAAATGGACTCACATCTCTTGTCTTAGTTTGAATTCATATGACTTTTAGTGTTTGTCCTGTATTTTAACCACCAAGTGAATAATAGGACTTCAGATGCTATGCCTCCTCAAAATTAGTTTCTCAGTAATTATGACAAATAATCCTTTCCTATTTAAAATACTAGAGGACAAAAGTTCCCTTGTGGCACACTAGGTTAAGGATCCTGCATGTCCACTGCAGCAGCTCAAGTCACTGCTGTGGCACAGGTTCGATCCCTGGCCCAGGAACTTCCACATGTCATGGCCATGGCCACAAAAATAGACTTTAAAAATTTAAAAAAATATATTATAGGACAATTATCTAGGATATTTTAGGCAAGATGCATGAACTGACAGGTTTGTAATGTGTGACCTGAGCAATGTCCTTCTTAATGAGACATACAAAGTATATGTCAGTTTTAAATATATATGAAAAGTTTTCTTTACTTAATCAACATAGTGCTTGCTCCCACTGAAGAAAAAAAATAAGTGGTCTATGGGAGCTCAAGCTCCAGTTGACAGATATAAGGACTGAGTTTCTGCTTACTGCAGAGGTTAGAATCAGGTCCTCTAAGTGGCACTTCCAGCCTCATTCTGTAAGAATCTACCCAACAGGAGACTTGAGGCACTGCCAAGACCACTGGAACCAGCTCTTGCATACCACAGAAGTTCCCAGTCATTCTAGGCTGCCAAAATAAGAAGGTAATAATTGAGGTAGGAGACAGACAACCAGGCCCAGAGAATTCATAACAAGTTCACTGTGCCAAGATGCAAAATACACTGCAATATCTCAGATGCCCTCTGAAGCAGCCTTGGAAAACACTATTCCCTTGCCCCAATCTAGAAACCACAACTGCTTCTTATAGAATGTTCTGTGGTTGAAACTGGCAGTGTTAAGTTTCCACACAGCAAATAGGGTAAATAAATGCAGTATGTGCTGTTTAAAACTTAACATTGCTGATTTCTAACTGCTGGTAAAAAATATATATATAATTGTCAATATTTCCCTGAGAAAATTGTGATTCAAGTGTTTCATGAAATTGATGATATTAATCTACCACTTAAAATTACACATCCAAGCATCAGAGTAGGCATAAAAGAGAGACCTTTTTTGAAAATAACTAAAGTATTGTTGAGCATTATAGCTCTTCTTCCTGTGATTTCCATTTTCTGCAATGGCCAGAGACTTCTAGAGTTGGAAGAAATCTTAGAGCTCATTTAGGACTGGTGTGGCCCTTTTTCTGAGCAGAGAAAAGAGATCCAGAGATGTGAGATATCTTACTCAAATTCACAGCGTTAAGTCCTGGTAATTTCAAAGCTAAGGCTTAATTCTGGTGTCACCAAATCAGCCTCTGGGAGTAGGTACATTCTCTTCAAACCACGCCCTAACCTCAGTTCAACTGAGGACATCATCCTTCACCTCCCAAATGTCACTTTATGCTAAAGGACATTTGAAGCTATTTTCATCTGTGGCCCCAATACACTTCCTTATAATCTAAACTCCAGCCCCCCCCTTTCACTTTCTCAATAGATCCCAAAACCAAGGTGACATAAAACTTATCTTTCCTTATCAAATATCTTATCAGCCCTGCTGATTCTGATGTTGGTAATTCCAGCATCCTGGGGAGCCTTATAAGCTTTTGCCAAGATCCCCCAAGATCTGTCAAAATTTTATCTCCTTTAGAGTGAGTTCTGAAAATATCCCAGAGCTTCTGAACAAATTTCACAACAGTTCAATTCCCAATTAAATAACAAGTCTTCCAGATAATTTCTCTGCAGCTCTATTTTGCATTAAATCTTGCCATTATTTATTGCTTCAGGCCATTGTTTTGTTTTGTTTTTATTTACATGGACCCTTTTGATTCTTCCCCTCATTATTATTTTATTATCTTTCTCTTTTAGAGAAAAACGTTTTTCTCCTCTGAAACCCCATTGGTCCCCGTGGGAATTCTTAACCTGAGACTTCAGGAAATCTAGCAAGTGTTAGAAATTCGATGCAAAAAGAATTTTATATGTTCATATTTGTTTTTATCTAAAGAATTGATCACAGCTTTAATTAGATTCTCAAATGAATGACCTATAGAAAAAGTTGAGATGGATCATTCTATGAAATCAGACCCACAAAAGGCACTCACTTTTTGCCTCTGTGACTCTTTTTGTCGATCCTTCCATTGCATACAGCCTCTCATTCCCTGCTGCTTACATCCTCAACATCCATCAGCCTATAGCATGGAATACACATGGCCCTCATTTCTTTGTGGAATATGTAAGCATCCAAAAAGATTATTGCTAGTTTAGCCTGAAATTCCGTGTTGATGATTCAACATAGGATGATTATGACTAAAAGGGGCACTCTCTACAGGACAATATATTTTGGTTCATAAGTGAAATCAGGTGATGGATCATGGGCTGAACACATTCTTGGAGGAGGCACTATCCTGATTGTTAGGCATCATGCAAACAGTCAACATAACACTCCAAAATTAGACACCAGAAATGGCTCTCAAATTTTATACTCCCAAGTGTACAACCACAATGCACAAACTTAAGATTAAATGGGGTTGGGGTTGGGGGAAGAGAGGAGCCTGGGTTACTCAAAAAAGACTTAGTTTTAGTCATAGGAGTAAACTGGAAAACATAGCCAGTAAAAAAACATTCTGCTTTTCTGATAAAGTATTTCCCAACTGTACGCTATCCTTAGGGACTGGTATGCTGGCTCTACTTTATGCAGTTCTAATTAACTTTCAAAGCAATTTTCAGAAAGTAGAAAACCAAGAAAGACTAGATATAAGCTGGAAGTTTGCTTGTTTATTACTTTGGTGAATATAAAGACAGCTACAATATTTCCCCAGTAGAAATTATTATCAGCACTGTATTGTTATAATATTGAATGATACCCCAGCCAAAGGGCCTCTTTTTATTCATTTCGGAATGAAAACAAGAAAAGCATGAATAACCTGTTAATGTATCCATGACTGATTAGGTGCCTGGTATTCAAGAAACCAGTTATGAATATCAACCTCTGCTGTAACAAAATGCTTATTTCAAATTTATTTCTTCAATATAAAACCAATGTAGTGAATTACATGCCTTACACAGGCAAATGTCAGAAAATAAATGTTATTTCAATACATCATTCTTACTAGAACAATAATTTGAACAAACAGTCCAAGTTTTGAATGTTTCTGGTAGGTGAGAAACTTTGTGTGCAACTCTTTCAATGAGGCTCAAGGTCACCCTGCAAAAATGGGCTATAATCGATGTCCTGGGCATTTGCCATTCTCCACGATGCTACACCCAAATAGCAGTTACAATGACTTTTCACTATGTATTGCCAAATGCAGACATTGGACCCTGCTATTAGAGGCAATGTTGGGATTTAAGGAGATATTGGTATTTATTTTGTGATTTTAGGGCAGAAAATTACTTTTTAGTTTTTTATCTCTCTCTGGTCAGCAAAATAAATATGCAATCAATTTATGAAAAATAAAAAAAAATTTAATTGGGGTTGCATGACTTCTCCAAACAATAGATTTGAGTGTAGGCTAAATTCAGAGTGAATGCTTTGCACTAGTTCAATGGCTACAATTCCATGGTAGGCATAGGAAAAAAGATCTGTTTCACTACTACAGACAGTAACTACCCAGAGGTATTGAGTTACCATGCAATGATGAATATTTCCAAGACTTTCAGCTTTGCTGAACATCTGCTTTTCACCACCTCATTTTAAAGGGAAAAATCTAAGAGACAGTAAAAACATACAAAATCCCCAGGACAGGAACATTTTCCTTCTCATCTCTTCCATAAACCAGCACCAGATTCCAAATTGAAACCACTGATCACATGAGGACATTTTCAATGATGTTGCTTTGGATCAGCATTTTGTGAAGCACAATTAGGGGGTGAAGGTAAGTGTGGTTTGGAGAATACCCTGCAACAATCAGAGTTTCCAAAACAGAACAGAGGGACGTCAAAGAGCCGTTTTATGTCTAAGATGTACACATTGAGTTCTCGGCCTCACTGTAAAAGATGCTAAAAGAGTTGGAGTTGCCTAGAGAGAAAAAACTGCAAATATAGCTCTGACTTGCAGTAAAGTGGGAGAAGTGACAGCCAGCCTGCCCTTCCATGGATAAAAAATAAATGCATGGCTTGTCTTATCCTAAAATCTAGGGACTTTTCCCATTTTCATAGAGTATGTAACACTTTCCTGAAAAGTGGAGTACACTGCCAACTTCTTGTTGTGAGTGATAAGATGAAAGCCTGTCTGGGGATTCCTGGACATGAGCAGGTCACACAGCTCTTCTTCACTATACAGTAAAAAAGGGTCATGCCTGTGTTATCACTGAAAAGATTGTCCCCTTGGATTTAAATGTATTCATCTACCTATTCTGAAAAGTCTCTCATGTCTTATATGTCCAAAAGATTTCATTGAACAGAAATTTAATGATTTGTGGCTGGTACGGCCCCCACTATAAAATCAGAGTAACATTCTATTATATGTTTACTTCATAATCAGGAATACAATTATATACCATTTTGAACAGTGTAATAGTAATATAGTCATATCAGCTGTGGGATAACACTCCCCCAAACCCAAAAGAATGAAGAATCATAGAACTGCTAAAATGGTGTGGTGGTCTTCATTTTTAGAGAAAAGGGAAAAGATGTTTGCCAGAAGCCTCAGGACTATCTCCTACATCATTAATTTCCTCTTTTCTACTGGAATAGTCCCATGAGTGTGTAGCCACGTTCTGGGCTTTTCCTATTATTTGCAAAATGATAACAGCTCCCTACCATCACCTCCATTTCCCCTTAAGCATCGCCACATTCCTGTGCTACTTTCACAGCTCACCTCTGGAAAGAGCTGTCCCTAGATGTCGTCCTGGCTGTCTCATCTCAACATCTATCCTCCACGCACTTGCACTCACACTTGGCTTCTATCTACTCCATAGAGGCTGCTCCTGTCATGTCCTCACTACTTCATGTCACTCCATCCAGTTTTATCCTCTCCCATAATTTATGTAAGAGCAAAAGGGACATTATTAAGAATCATTTTGTAGATATGTTTTCATTGCCTGCTATTTGTATGATAAAATAATTGAAAAAATTATCAAGGATTTACTGTATATTGACCACTAGTGCAGACATCAAAAGAATACTAAAAGTAATTTTCCCGGTAAGTTTTCTTTCTATTTAAAAAGACAAAATAGGGACACCTACTAAAATATAAGGGCAATTATCAGCTATATCCACTAAAACAAAACAATTTATGTGGGTTCAAGTCAATTACAATAAAGAACTAAAGAGAAGTACAAGGGAAGCCAGTAAGCTCAGGCAATCCTTCTGAAACAATTGACTTGACTAGGAATAGAAGGAGGTCAAAGGGAAGAAAATAAACTCCTTTATTACACACCTGACATTAATTTCCAAATAGTATAATAATCAATTTCTATTCAACTAACTCCCATTATTTCTTCAGGATGCAGCCTAAACAGCTAAAGCCTTGTCTATGAATCCTTCTCTACCTCTGGGCCTCATACCTTCTCTATTGCATCACCGTATACACTGTATTATATTCATCTCATCATGTGTGTCTCCCCCATTGGACTGTGAGCTCTTCTTCCTCTTTTACCTATAGTGACAACCAAGCAACAGCTGGCTTTTAGAAGCTGACAACAAGTGCTTGTTGTATGACTCATACTGCATACAACAGCCCTGAAATGAAATCCTTATTAATGATTAATACCATTATTAATGTTACAGAAGAGAAAAGAGAACCCTAGGAGTTAAAGAGATCCTAACTATTTTTTATTGAAATATAGTTGATTTATAATGTGTTAATTTCTGCTGTATAGCAAAGTGTGTGTGTGTGTGTGTGTGTGTGTGTGTGCGCGCGCGTGTGTATTTTTTATATTATTTTCCATCTACCACAGGAAACTGAATATTGTTCCTTGTGATACACAATGGGACACTTGTTTATCCATTCTATGTATAATAGTTTGCTGCTGCTAATACCAAACTTCCAATCCTTCCCTCCTCACCCCCCTAATCCCTTGGCAACCACGATTCTGTTCTGTATATCTGTGAATCTGTTTCTGTTTCATAGATAAGTTCATTTGTGTCATATTTTAGATCTGCCTATGAATGATATCATATGATAGTTGTCTTTCTCTTCCTGACTTGACTTAGTGTGATAATTTCTAGGTCCATCCGTGTTGCTGCAAATGGTTTTATTTCATTCCTTTTTATGGCTGAGTAGTATTCCATTGTGTGTGTGTACACACCACATATTCTTTATCCATTCCTGTCAATGAACATTTAGGTCATTGGCTATTGTCTTGACTATTGTGAATAGTGCTGTTATGAATATATATATATATATATCCTTTTGAATTATGGTTTTGTCTGGGTATGCTCTCAGGAGTAGGATTACTGGATCATATGGCAAGTCTAGTTTGTTAAGGAACTTCCATACTGTTCTCCATAGTGACTGTACCAGCTTACATTCCCGCCAACAGTGTAGGAGGGTTCCTTTTCTCCCCACCCTCTCCAGCATTTATTATTTTTAGACTTTTCAATGATGGCTATTCTGACTGGTGTGAGGTGGTACCTCATTGTGGTTTTGATTTGCATTTCTGTAATAATTGATAATTTGAGTGTCTTTTCATGATCCTAACCATTAAGAAGCGGACTTTATGACTTTACATGAAACCCAAGACTTTAGACCCAAAACCCAAGCCTAGTTTACCATCCCATGTTGTTTTCTTGGCAAGTGTTGATGGGAGAATAGACTACTAATTCTAAGGATATAAGCAGGAAGTAATAAATGATATGTGAGTCAGACATCAGATTGATTTATTTAAAGCACAGGGACCCTATGGAAAAATCATAGTAACTATTGTTTCTTCTCATGTTTCACCATAAGCATTCTGTTCTCTTAGTCTCTGCCTTCTTCTTGGATGACCTTAGTAACCCCCAAAATTCAGTCATCATTTGTGCACTGATGACTCCAAAGCATCATGTCTCTGGTCCAGATTGTGTTCCTGAAGCTCCAAACCACATTTATCTGCCCCTAGACATTTCTTTGGATGCCCCTTTAGGCCACTCAACCTGATGGTGAAGCTTAAGAGTCTCTGTATATTTTTAAAGATTTCACACTCTAAAAATTGGATTAGATCAAGTATGTTCCTGAGGAACCTATCAGGATGGATGATGCATGTTACAAAGTCAATCTAATTTGTACATAAAGAGACACTTAATATGTCACTAAAATCCCACCCTAATTTTTCCCAGCTTAATTTTCAGGACATCTCATGTTCAGCTATGTGGTCTAATCACATCCAACTACTTCTCTTCCTTGCCCATGCTCACACTTTTATGTTCCAATGTTCCTGCCATGTTGTCTTCATCAGTTATACCTGATTCTACCCATCGGGATCCAGCCAGGAAAATGGAAACAACTAGGTGTTGCAGTAGAGGGACTTAATGTAAGAGATTAGCTTCCACATGTTCTCAAGATATGCAAAAGTAACAAGAGGAAACTGAGGTTGTCAGAGGTGATAACTGCAGGAACAGCTCCAAGAGAGCTAAGGGAAAAAAAATCTGGAGATTAGGAGTATCAGACCCAAGGAGCTTGAGGGAGAGTTCATAGAGTTGGTGCAAAAACCTCTGATGAGGGTGTCTACCTGGCTGCTGCTGGAACCGCAGGAACTGAGAGACAAGGCTGTGGCACTGGAGCTCAGGACCCTTAGGAGCAGGTACAAGGCAGCTGCTCCTGGCACCTCTATAGGACAGGATGCAACTGACACTCAAGTTCTGTTAGAAACAGGAGGTTGGAACTCAAACTTGCTTGGCTTGGGTTCCAAAGTTCTGTCTGTTAGAAACCAGGGCCTGATGTTGAAGGTACCACAGTAGGTACCACAGTTCGAATCCAGGTCTCTCTCTAGTGCATTCTATTCTATAGGCTACTCCCAAAGTTCTCTCTTTAGCAACACTGCACTAAACATACTTTCTCAAATTCCCATCATCATTCTTTGCTGATTAATGTTTTTGTTTGTGATTTTAATTTATTAATTTATTTAATTTTTTTAGGGCCATACCTGTGACATATGGAAGTTTCCAGTCTAGGCAAGGAATTGGAGCTGCAGCTGCCAGCCTACACCACAGCCATGGCAACACCAGATCCAAGCTGCATCTGTGACCTACACCACAGCTGCAGGCAATGCCAGATCCTTAACCCTCTGAGCATGGCCAGAGATCCAGTCTGCATCCTCATGGATACTAGTCGGGTTCATAACCCACTGAGCCACAACAGGAACTCCTGTTGATTGATAATTTAAATACATTCTCCACTCTGGTTTTGAAGGCCTTCTCAAATTTCCTAGCTCTTTTCCACTACTTCCCTATGTGTCTTTTATGCTCCCACAGAACCTTGTTCTTGCTTATAAATGCACCAGTTTAATAGGTCACAAGTCTCAGCCTTATCTTGTCTCTAAATTTATTTTCAAAGAGTAATATGCATATATGCAAAAGTCACCTTGGCTTTCATTTCCAAGGGATCACAGCCAGAGTGAATGAAGTAGCTGCTGCACAATTGAAACTTTGCATAGTTTCAATGAAACTAAGGGGGCTAATTGTAGCCAATTAAAACTTAAGTGACAATTAAATGTGTAACTAAGACTGAAAAAAATTGAACTCTATCAATGCACAAGTTTTACACCTTTTTCGATTTTCACCTACATGGTAGACTGGTTAGAAGGGATAATTTCTAAATTCTCAGCAATTCAACAACTAAGATTCTGACTTGGGGCCATGTGCAAACACAGTCAATGCAACAGGAGTTTACTGCATGTGAGTTGTAGCATTTCAGAAAATTCTAGAGCAATATTTTTCTTTATTTGCCCTTTGAGTTGCAAAGCTAGCTTTCAACAGGAAAAGAAAATTTGCTACTTACCATTGAAAGGTGTCTCTTTTTTGTGTGAAAACACTAAGTTGAAAATGTCAAATATTTCACATTTCCTTGAGCCTGTGAAATCTATAGGGATGTGAGATTTTTCCTTTATTCTGATGATTCAGATTGAAGGTATAAGAATATCTCCTACCAGTGTGTGCCTCCTGGTGCTACCTTATCAGTTTACTTTTTGAAAGACAAATATTAAATATTTCTTAAATTTATTTTTTATTGTTATTTACCCCAACACACTTTTTTTTCCCCCACTATACAGCATGGGGACCCAGTTACACATACATGTATACATAATTTTTTCTCCCATTGTCGTGCTCCCTTGTAAGTATCTAGACATAGTTCTCAGTGCTACACAGCAGGCTCTCATTGTTAATCCATTCCAAAAGCAATAGTTTGCATCTTTTAACCCCAAGCTCCCAATCCTCCCACTCCTTCTCCCTCCCCCTGGGAAACCACAAGTCTATTCTCCATTTTTTCCTTTAAGGTATAAAATTACCATTATTTTCCTTTATGTGCAAAAGATAAAAATTATCCCAAAATTCTGAATTTGTGATAAAAAAGGCAAATCTTATATGACAGTTAATTGCTTACAGCATTTTGAATCCAATTTCTTATATAAGTTCCAAATCAACTTCTAAATAATGAGAACCTAAATGTAAGTAAATCTTTTTATTTGCCAAGAGTTTACTACATATTCAAATTATGCCCATCTGCAACTTATTCAACTTCTAGAGTAAGTCATACATTCATTTAACCTACCTTGGGTGCCCACCTGCCACCTGCTCCATGCATAATTCCTTATGTCATTTCTGGAACTCTTTCCACAGTTATGGATCATGATGACCCATACATAACTCCATAGGCTGAGAACTTGTTTGCAATGATGAGCTACACATGTTAGATAGTACTGCCACAATTTAATGTTTCAGATCCTTCTGTACCCTTGAGTAGATGACATCTGGTCTAAATTTGGAGTCCCTTTGAAGATGCATGATAGGTAACTGTCATCTGGAGAGCAGGGACACTTGACCAGCCTGTTAAATATTCTGAAAACCAGGAAGTTTATATAGATGAGAGTAATTAGTCTTAAAAATAAACTCAGAATAAAAAACCATAGGAAGTGGAAACTAGCCAGGATCCCATCTAATAAAAATAAATGGAGTTGAATTTTAGATTTGAGAGAGTCAAAAAATCATTTATATCAAAGTTTTCTTGAATTTGATATTATGTTTTAATAATGTCTGTAAATGCAGTGTTGACCTACTTTTATTGTATTGAAACCTCTTCACTTCGAAGAAGTGGGTCTTTGAAACACTAAGTAGCTCTTGATTTTCCAAACCCGCTTGCCCCCTCCAAATAGCAGACCATTCACAGCAGATTCCTTCTCTAAGTGCAAGTGGAGCTTCGCTGGGAACATTCACTTCTCCTCCCTGTATCATAGATATGCTACAACAAAGCTTTTCTTGGTTCTTCATGATAACAGTATTATCACTTCTTTATTATTTAAAAAGGGAGAAAGGCATATTTAAAATCTTACCTTTCCAAGTTTACTCTTATTCCACATGTAATCATTTTAAACCTATCTTCAAACTATTCAAATAGAGCTAAACTATGAAAATGGGAGATGAAATATATTTTCTTCATTTTCTAAACAAATTTTTTGTGCTTGAATTATAAGCCCGAGTAAAAGTTTCAGCTGTATATATTTATGTGTCCTACCATTGAGAAGTTATGTAACATAAAAAAATACTCCTAATAAGAATTATCAATGTTTTTCTTGCATTGGAATTAGATATTTTTGGTCATAGTATAGTTTTTTATGTCACAGACTTGCTCTAAAAGAACTTTTAATAGGAGAACTAATTTGGAAATATAGGACTTGACTGAAAAAAATGCCTAGAAATACATCAATAGTGCTACTTTGTGACAATACTGGATTTTTGATGAAAAAATAAAAGTTATGTTTCATTGAATAAGTCAATCTTACATAGTTAAATCAAATGATAGCAAACAATTTAGATGGATTAAATAAAGAGTTTCCAAAATTATACACTACAGTATAAAACCTGGGAAGAGAAATAGACTAAATCTGGAACTATGAGAAGAAAACAACCACTAACCTAATTTGTAATAAGATGCATAAGTTTTACACCTGAAAATTATAACTATCATCAAGTTAAGAATTTAATTGCTTATCCAACTGAACACAATTCTAGGAATAATGGAAAAAGCAGTAAGTTCAGTGTGAGAAACAAACATGAAAGCACTATTTTAAATAACTCTTAGAAAGTTCCCTTGCAGTGCAGCATATTAAGGATCTGGTGTTGTGTTGCCACACAGGTTGTAACTGTGGTGTGGGTTCGATCCCTGGTCTGAGAACTTCCACATGCCAGGTGTGTGGCCAAATAAATAAATAAATAAAATCAGATAATAACAAGTTGAATTGAAGGTCTGTCTCTTGTTTCAAAAGAAATAAATATTAGGAGCAGGAAGTCAAACCCTGAAGATTTTCTTCCTGTTATTAATATGCATAAGAATTTTATAGCCTGGCTTCTTCAAAAGGTAAAAGAAATGCTCCTGATTTCATTGGTGTTATACTAGATTATACCAGGAAGCCAGTTAAAGTCTTAATTCTTAGATGCAATAGCAATATTCTCATAATTATTTGTAAATGCTAAGAATATCTGTAAGGAAATCAGTTGGGAGACCATTTGAAAATTATTGATAATAATAATAATAATAGCTAATTGAGTATTTATTTATTCATTTATTTATTTGCTTTTTAGGGCCACACCTGCGGCATGTGGAGGTTCCTAGGCTTGGTGTCAAATCAGAGCTGTAGCTGCCAGCCTACATCACAGCCACAGCAATGCAGGATCTGAGCCACCTCTGTGACCTAGGTCACAGCTCACAGCAATGTGGATCCTTAACCCACTGAGCAAGGCCAGGAATCGAATCTGCATCCTCGTGGTTGCTAGTCAGATTTGTTAACCACTGAGCCACAATGGGAACTCCACTAATTGAGTATTAAGTTAGGCATGAGGTCATCACTTTGAGTGCATTATCATATTTAATTCTATCAGATCAGTAGGAAACATAGAAGTAGATATTATGGTTACTATTTTTCAGATAAGGAAAAAACATGAACAGCTCTTCAATTTTGGGTATGATATATAATATGATTAAGGTGGCTTTTGAACTAACTTTGGCCTTAGAAGACCTTATTTTATTTTGACTGTAAAATTAGAAATTTATGGAGTTCCCGTTGTGGTGCAGTGGAAACGAATCTGACTAGTAACCACAAGGTTGCTGGTTTGATCCCTGGCTTCACTTAGCGGGTTAAGGATCTGGTGTAGGTTGCAGATTTGGCTCAGATCCCACATTTTTGTGGTTGTGGTGTAGGCCGGCAGCTGTAGCTCTGATTTGACCCCTAGCCTGGGAACCTCCGTATGCTGAGGGTGTGGCCCTAAAAAGAGAAAAAAAAAATTAGAAATTTAGACCTAATCACAGTAGGATTATATGGACTTTTTCAGTTAATGAGGAGGGCATGCTTCTATGGTAATCACATACAGCAAAATGTCTATCTCTTCTTTACATAAGATCATGTGAGAAACCTAGGAGCATGTCCTAGCTTTTCAAGAATTATATTAGCTAGCATTTATTAAGTGCTTGCCTGCTCCAGGAACTTTTCTAAGTGCTTTGCATATATTAACCTTTTTATATGACCACCTTATGTGGTAAGTACTTATTACATTTCCACTCTACTGATGGGGAAACAGAGAGATAAAGCCACACAGTCATATGGCTCACCAGTGGCAGAGCCAAGATTCAAATCTAGGCATTCTAGCTCCAGAATCTGCCTTCTTAACTGTCATTTAAAGCTTCTTTTTCCATTGACATTAATTTAACCTAAATATTATTTCCAGTTATCTCATTATTAAAAGGGATCTGTGATTGACAATGTAAAACACACATATAGACACATACCTATAATTACGGGAATAACATTTTTTCTTCCCCTTCTCTGTGTGCCAACCCTAATGCTCTATTACATAGCTTAAATCAAAATTTTTAAGTTACAGAATAAGTTCCAAACCTCAAATAATTTTAAGGGCATCATAATCACAGGTTGTCACACAGCATGCCTTACATAAGCACAAATGCCTTGATCAAAGTCAGCATCTGCTACACATGGATTGGTTGCCAGATCTCTTCAATACCAAACTTGATGGTTTCTTCATTATACTTTGCAAGACATATGGGAAGTTTTCTTACTTATTTGAAGAAATAAAATGTCAACAAATAGAATAACAAAATATTTGAATACAGATTCAAGGCAACAGTGAATGTTATATCACCTTACATACTCTGAAAGCAAAACAGCCTACTCCCTGTACATCCACAAAAAATGTTAAATATGTAAATATACTTACATATACAAATACATTGAAGAGGGAAGAAACTTGCTCTTTCTCTATTCTTCTAGACTATTTTCCCATATTTTTCTTACATCTTTCGTCAAACTAATTACTGGTTCCTAAATATGCTGTCCTTGAAGTTACTTGGAATGCCTTTACATTCTTTGGAATATTCTCCCATCATTAAATCATATTTATCCTTCAAGACAGTTTACCTGTCACCTCCTGAGACAGTGTTGCACCCATTTCTCTAACATATTAAGCTGATAACATCACATGGCAATTATCATATTGTGTCATATGTATTGCTTTCTATATTTCTATATTTTGGAATTCCCGTCGTGGCACAGTGGTTAATGAATCCGACTAGGAACCATGAGGTTGCGGGTATGATCCCTGACCTTGCTCAGTGGGTTAAGGATCTGGCGTCGCAGTGAGCTGTGGTGTAGGCTGCAGATGCGGCTCGGATCCCAAGTTGCTGTGGCTCTGGCGTAGGCCACGATTAGACCCCTAGCCTGGGAACCTCCATATGCTGTGGAAGCAGCCCTAGAAAAGGCAGAAAGACAATAAATATATAAATAAATAAATATATTTCTATATTTGCTACTAAACAGATTGTTCCTTAAAGCACAAACCATGTTCCCTTGCCTATTTAAAAATAATTTTATGTCAAACATATTATCTTTGGTTTATCTTCTCCTAGAATTAAAAGATGATGTCATATTTTAATGATTTTAGGTGTAATTTAAGTTTATAAGAACCTTTTAATATGTATTTTAAAGAACATTGTTCATTTTCCTATTTTTAGATCTGTTTTGTGCTTTTGTTCTTTTTTAAAAAAATTCTTATTATAATTGATTTACATTGTTCTGTCAACTTCTACTATACAGCAAAGTGACCCAGTCATACATCTATACAGACTTTCTTTCTCATACTATCTTTCATCATGTTTCATCACAAGTGATTGGACATGGTTCCCTGTGCTATACAGCAGGATCTCATTGTCTATCCATTATAAATGCAACAGTTTGCATCTATTAACACCCAACTCCCAGTCCATCCCACTCCCTCCCCCTTGTCAACCACAATTCTGTTGTCCACGTCTGTGAGTCTTTCTTTTCAGCAGATAGGTAGAAATATTCATATGTGCCATATTTTAGATTCCATATATGTGATATCACGCAGCATCATCTTTCTCTTTCTGACTTAACTTAGTATGAGAGTTTCTCGTTCCATCCATGTTGCCACAAATAGCATTATCTAGTTCATTATAATGGCTGAGTAGTATTCCATTGTGTGTATGTACCACATCTTCTTAATCCATTCATCTGTCATGGACATTTGGGTTGTTTCCATGTCTTAGCTATTGTGAATAAAGCTGCAATGATCATTGGGGTGCACATATCTTTTTCAGTGGAAGTTTTGTCTCAATATATACCCAGGATGGGATTGCTAGATCATATGGTAGTTCTATATTTAGTTTTCTGATGAACCTCCATACTGTTTTCCATAGTGGTTGTACCCATTTACATTCCCACCAACAGTGTAGGAGGGTTCCCTTTTCTCTATACCCTCTCCAGCATTTGTTACTTATAGTTTCATTAATAATAGCCATTCTGACCTCTGTGAGGCTGTACCTCATTGTAGTTTTGATTTGCATGTCTCTAATAATTAATGGTGTTGAGCATTTTTTCATGTGCCTGTTGGCCATCCATATGTCTTCTTTTGAGAAACATCTATTTAGGTCTTCTACCCATTTTTCAGTTGGGTTGTTTGCTTTTTTGCTGTTGAGTTGTATAAGTTGTTTGCATATTTTGGAGATTAAGCCTTTGTCGGTTGCATCATTTGCAGCTATTTTTTCCCATTCCATAGGTTGTCTTTTCGTGTTTTGTTTGTTTGTTTGTTTTTTATGGTTTCCTTTGCTGTGCAAAAGCTTGTAAGTTTGTTTAAGTCCCATTGGTTTATTTTGTTTTTATTTCTATTGCCTTGGGTGACTGACCTAAGAAAACATTTGTACAGTTGATGCTGGAGAATATTTTGCCTGTGTTCTCTTCTGGGAGTTTGATGATGTCTTGTCTTATGTTTAAGTCTTTAAGCCATTTTGAGTCTATTTTTGTGCATAGTGTGAAGGTGTGTTCTAGTTTCATTGATTTACATGCAGCTCTCCAGTTTTGCCAGCACCACTTACTGAAAAGACTGTCTTTTTCCCATTTTATATTCTTGCCTTCTTTGTTGAAGATTAATTGACCTTAGGGGTCTGGGTTTATTTCTGGGTTCTATATTCTGTTTCATTGGTCTCTATGTCTGCTTTGTACCAGTACCATACTGTCTTGACTACTGCAGCTTGTAATATTGTCTGAAATCTGAGAGAGTTATGCCTCCTGCTTGATTTTTTTCCCTTAGGATTGCTTTGGCAATTCTGGGTCTTTTGTGGTTCCATATAAATTTTTGAATTGTTTGTTCTAGTTCTGTGAAAAATGCCATGGGTGATTTGATAGGGATTGCATTAAATCTATAGATTGCTTTGGGTGGCATGGTCATTTTAACAATATTAATTCTTCCAATCCAGAAGCATGGGATATCTTTCCTTTCTTGGAATCCTCTTTAACTTTCTTGATTAATGTTTTATAGTTCTCATCGTATAAGATAAGTAATTCACCTCCCTAGTCAAGTTTATTCCTGGGTATTTAATTCTTTTGAGTGTGATTTTAAAAAATATTTTTCATATTGCTTTTCTAGTATTTCATTATTAGTATACAGAAATGAAGCAGGATTCTCAGAATGTTAACTTGTATCCTACTACTTTGCTGAATTTGTTGACAGTTTGAGTAGTTTTTGTGTGGAGTCCTTAGGATTTTCTATATATACTATCATGTCATCTGCATAGAGTGCCAGTTTTACCTCTTCTCTTCCAAATTACATACATTTTATTTCTTTTGTTTGTCCAATTGCTGTGGCTAAAACTTCCAATATTGTGTTGAATAAAAATGCTAGGAGGGGGCATCATTGTCTTGTTCCAGATTTTAGTGAGAAGGCTTTCAGCTTTTCTCCAGTGAGGATTATACTGGCTGTAGGTTTGTCATAACTGGCTTTTATTATATTAAGATATGTTCCCTCTATACCCACTTTCATAAGAGATTGATCATAAATGGATGCTGGATTTTGTCACATACTTTTTATGCATCTATTGAGATAATCATGTGGTTTTTGACTTTTCTTTTGTTATGTGGTGTATAACATTGATTTATTTACATATGTTAAACCATCCTTGTGACCTTGGGATGAATCCCACTTGGTCATGGTATATGATCATTTTTATTTGTTGTTGGATTTGGTTGGCTAAAATTTTGTTGAGAATGTTTGCATTTATATTCATCACAAATGTTGACCTACACTTTTCTTTTTTGGTAGTATCTTTGTCTGGCTTTGGTATCAGGGTGATTTTGGCTTCATAGAATGTCTTTGGGAGTGTTCCTTCTTCTTCAATCTTTTGTAAAAGTTTAAGACGGATGGGTATAAATTCTTTGTATGTTTGATAAAATTTGCCTGTGAAACCATCTAGTCATGGACTTTTGTTTGTAGGGAGTGTTTTTGTTACATACTCAATTTCATTTCTAGTGATGGGTCTGTTTAAATGACCTGTTTCTTCTTGATTCAGTTTCGGTGGGCTGTATGCGTCTAGAAAATTGTCCATTTCATTTAGGGTCTCAAATTTGTTGGCATATAATTTTTCATATTATTCTCTCTCTTTTTTTTGGTATTTCTGCAGTATCCATTGAGATTTCTCCTGTTTCATTTCTTATTTTGTTTACTTGGGTTTTTTCTTTTTTCTTCTTGGTAAATCTGGCCAGAGGTTTGTCAATTTTGTTTACCTTTTCAAAGAACCAGCTCTTGGTTTTACTTCTTTTTTTCTATTTTTTAAAATCTCTATTTTATTGATTTCCTCTCTGATTCTTATGATTTCCATCCTTCTGCTGATTATAGGTTTTGTTTGTTCTTTTTCTAATTCTTTTAGGTAGTAGGTTAGGTTGTTGACTTAAGATTTTTCTTCTCTTTTGAGGAAAGCCTGTGTCACTATGAACTTCCCTCTAAAAACTGCTTTTGCAGCATCCCATAGATTTTGAATGGTTGTGTTTTCATTGTCATTTGTTTTGAGGTTTTTTTAAATTTCCCTCTTGACTTCCTTGCTGACTTTTTTTTTTTAAGTAGCATGTTGTTTAGTCTCCATGTAGTCAGTTTTTTCCCATTTGTTTTCCTGTGGTTGATTTCTAGTTTCATGCCATTGTGGTCAGAGAAGATGCTTGAAATAATTTCTATATTCTTAAATTGGTTGGGGTTAGTTTTGTGCCCCAGTATGTGGTCAGTCCTTGAGACAACAGTCTCATGTTTCACTTGAACAGTCTCATGTGCACTTGAAAAGAATGTATATACTCTGGGTCTTTTTTTTTTTTTTTGACGTAATGTCCTGAAAATATCAATTAAGTCTAACTGTTCTATTGTGTCATTTAGGATCTCTGTTGCCTTACTGATTTTCTGCCAAAAGGGTCTGTCCATTGACCTGAGTGGGGTGTTAAAATTTCCTATTATTGTTGTTTTCCAGCCATAATTTCTTCAAATATATTTCAATCTCCTTTTCTTTTTCTTCTCCTTCTGGAATTCCTATTATGCATAGATTGGCCTGCTTTATATTATCCCATAAATCTCTTATATTGCTTTCATGTTTTTTTCATTTGGTTTTGTCTGCTATCCTGATTGGGTGATTTCCATTATTCTGTCTTCCAAGTCACTTATTCATTCCTCTGCATTATGCATTCTGCTCTTCAATGCCTTTAACTCAGCTTGTGACTCTGCAAATCAAGTATCTAATTTTTCTTGGCTCCTCCTTATACTTTCTAGTTCCTTTCTAAAATAATTTGCGATACTGTTGATATCCATTCTTAATTTCTTCAGCATTTTCATTACCTCCTTTTTGAACTCGGTGTGTGTTAGACTGCAGAGGTCTGTTTGATTGTTTGCTCCTTCAGGAGAATTCTCGTGCTCTTTTAACTGAAAATGGTTCCTGAGGCTTCATTTTGCTTATGCTTTTATTATTCTGTGAGTTTATGGAAGATAACTACTGTAGTCTTGGAGAGCTATTTATATGCAAGAGCATCCCTGGATGGTTTGTGAGGGCTTTGTTTTGTTTTGTTTTGCTTTTGATTTGGATGCTTGCTGTCTCTTTCCTCAGTGTGTGCAGGCTGTTATCTCCTTGGTAGGGGATGTGCCAATGTAAAGCCTGTGCTTGGTTCCAGGAAGATGGAGGCAATGAGCAGGGCTAGTAGCCAGTACCTGGTTGCTAGGCCCTTGAGAGTGGTGAGGACCTTTGGGGAGGTGGCACAGGCTGCTCCTGGTTGCAAGAATGTGGGAAGTGGTTGTTACCATCAGGGAGTTTTAAGCAGCCCTTTTGGCAGCAGCAATAGCAGGGTGTATATATGTTCCTAGGGGAGTGAGGGCAAAAATGGGCACTCTGTTGCAGTGCCCTCCTCTGCAGTGGCCCCAGAGGTGACTGGAGCTATAGGTGGTGTCTGTTAAGGACCCCTAGTGGTGGCAGGCCACACCCACCTCTGGAGTCTGAGGTGGCTGCAGCAGTTTGCCCCCACCATCCATAGCCCACGAAAGAGGTGCCCCACTGTCTGAGAGCCCACATGCATGCAGAGAAAGATATTCCTATGGTGGTCTCACCCCTCCTCTTCTTTCCCTCTCTAACAATGGCTCAGGCCTCCTCTCACACTCAATTTCTGTGGCACTCATCTCCCCAGCCCATGGTGTACCACTCCCTAGCCCTCAGGCTGTCTCCATACAGCCAACCCTAGTTCTCTCCTCAGAAGTTACCTCCAACACCTGAGTCTCAGTGCCCACCCCCTGCATGAGTGTCTGGGTGGGGGTGCCAGTGGTCTGTGTGGCTCTCTTTCTGCTTTGCCCTCCTCAGTCTAGCTGCTGCACTTTACTCTGAGCCTTTGAGGTTCCCCCTCTGGTTCTATGACCTCCCATGGTGCAGGTTCCTTTCCTCTTTCACAGATCCCTCTCAGGAGTGCTGGTCCCGTCCTGATTCCTTTTCTTTTCTTTTCTCTTTCTTTTTTTTTTCTTTTCCTTTTGTTCTACCTAGTTATGTGGAGGGTTTATTGCCCTTTTTGAAGGTTTAAGGCCTTCCGCCAACGTTCAGTAGATGTTCTAGGCCACTCATTCTACATACAGGTTTTTTGTTATTGTTGTTTTTGGTTTTTTGATGTGTTTGTGGAAGAAGGTGAGCAAGGTCTTACTCTTCTGCCATCATGATCCTGCCTACTCTTCTTACTTTCAATAACTATTGCAGATTTTGGCCTTTTCTAACTGCTGATTTTATTTCTGTTAAATACACATTTAGTTCCTTAGAAATATTTATTTTTCTCATCCATCTGCCTTTTTATCTTATTCATCATTCACCAGTATTTTGTAAGTGAGATTATGAAAACCGCAGTAATAAATCAATGATCCTTGCCTTCTGTTATAAAGCTTATATTTTTATTCTGGATTTCTTGCATGGATTTCTGATTTAATATCTTCTGTTATCCTTTTAAGAGTACTAGATATTTCTATAACATTTTCTTCTGGTTCTTCTGTTGAAATGTTTTCAGAGATATGAATTTGTTCTGAATGATCTGAGAAATTTCCTTTCTGCAAGTTGATGTGCCTAGCTCCTATTTACATCACTGGCGTCTACCATTTTTTCAACTGCCATGGCTCTTCTTCCCTATTCAAAGTCTACTCCTTCCCCTACTGACTACTGTCAGCACAGTAAAGAGACTAGTATCTGATAACATCAAATCCCCAGTCTACATTCCTACAAGGTTTCTTCCTAAATCTGTTTTATGTTTTAAACACCAAAATCGCCACCACCAGCTCTCACTCAATTCTTATCCCTGCTTTGATCTCTATACAAACCTCCTGTCCAGAAGTCCTATTGCATATAGGAAGAAAAACACAACTGTGGGACAATGGGGTAGGATGAAGGAAGAAGCACATTTTGTCTCCAGAGAGCAGAACCCACACGTTAGAGGGATGCTTTTCACTCTCCTAGTTGGTATAGCCTTTGTATTTCTGAGCCAGTAGATAAACATTGAGAGAATGACAGGGTTCCTAAAATCTTTAGGTCAAATTCTCAGTTTCCTGTAAATAGGGCTCCTTATGGGATACACATTACCCTGTGCAACCTACTTCTAAGAAGTTTGTTGCTAATGAACATTTTTGATTCTGGCAATGAGTTGATTGTGACTTCTAGTGTTTATTATGAGTGTTTTCATCATTATCTTTGTCTTCATAATTATGTTAATGAGAAGTTAGGAGAGACAGCATTGGAGTCTGCATGAAATATACCCTTTTAAAACTGAAGTCTAACTTTTATATTTTAAAGCCGAAGCATTCAAATTATCTGGTTTCTATGATAAAAATTAAGCTTGAAAACCAAATAAGCGGCTTAAACTGTGCAACTAGAATGTGGCTGAGCGTGATATAGAGAACCTGTGAAGTAGGAAAGTATAGGCATCATGAATTGTGCATAGTCTGGGAAGAGATTTTACCTTAGTTGAAAGCTAACCAATTAGCCTACCACAGCTACAGGAATGTGTCAGGAGACATGGGAACCTTGGGTCAGAGACAAAGGAGAGTTTGGTACTCAGCACTCCAGTAGTAGCTGGCGTATAATCACTTTTTACAACAGTTTCCTGAGCTTCAGTTCCCTCAAAGCAATGCAAAAAGAACCAGACACATTCAGCAAGGGTATATGCAGTAAGTCATGGTACAGAAGTGCAACTCCAAGTTTAGGAAACCCTACTATTTTATAATGAGCTAAAAGCAAGTCTGCCCAGCCTTTACTCCTGAAGGAGATACTGTCTTTTTTTTTTTAATTATTGCTCAATGAATTTATTACATTTATATAGTTGTACAGTGACAATCATAATCCAATTTTATAGGATTTCCATCCCACAACTGTCTTTATTGTACCAGTATTAGTATGTATGCTTTCCCTTTGCTCTGGAAGGAAATAACTTCCAAGACTACATTAAGCCAACATCCTTGAAAAGATAATCCAGAACAAAAGGCTGTCATTGGCTTTGCTTACGAGATATGCAGAAATATAAGAGACCAATGGATAATTTTCTCAATAGTAAAGAAGAGGAAAAATTCACTTTTTAAAAGCAAATTTTATAGTCCAGGTTCGGCAAGAGTTACTTTTCACACATTATTTTATTAGATCTTAACACATGTGAAGTATGCAGAATTCAGCTAAATTAAATCATCTGCTTGCTGAAGTCACCCATATACTAGATGATATAGTTAGAATTTGAACCTAGATTTATCTCACTCTGAAGATCTACTTTAAGTCAAGATTTAATTTTGGAATGCAGAACCTTTTAGAGAATAATATCACATTTTCGGTGACCAAAGTTTAAAGACAAAAGATTATTCACTAAGAATTTTTTTGAGTTTATAAATTTAAAAAGGAAGTTTGAAAACATATTGGTGATGTTTTTAGAGGCTTCCATTCTGGAGAGAGGATGCAGGCAGTCTCACTGACTGACAAGGAGCAGCTTCAGGCTGCCTCTTCTGGAAATTGCTCTGAGCTCAGTACCTTGGACATCTCCCCAACATCTTATTTGTAGCTTATGTTACTGTACACATCAGCGTTGTTCTAGCGAATGAATATTCTGTTCCTTTCCATTCTTTAACCAAAAAGCAGTGTATTATCACTATCACCTGAAATTATCATTGCTGCATCCTAAATAATGCCTTTGAAATGTTTCTTAAATAACTGTAAAATTTGGGTACAATAACTATCCAGAAATATAATTCACCTTCCTTAAGCATTTATTTTAAATAAGGGAAGCACTCCCTTTCCATCAACACTTCTTAGCTCACATCACTTATTTTTCTCCATAGCACTTGTCACCAATATATTACATATTTTACTTGATAGCTTGTCTGCCTCCCACAATTAAAAAAAGCTACAGATATTCCCACCATTTTTATTCATGCCTGAAGTATCTTCCATGCCTAGAATAGGCGTGTCTCTGGACACTCAGTGAATACATCTAATGAGTGAATATAAATTAACGGTTCTACTGCAGTTATTTAGATGCTATATAAAATATTTCTTACTTAATCTCCAGTCACATTCCAGATGTCACCCTTTATGTCTGTGCATACCCCCAAGCGGGCTTTTGCAGGTTTAACAACTCATGTTTTATGTTCACAACATATGTATATGTCTGCTTTGTGAATTTCTACTAATTATAAGTGTAGCGAAGCAGTAAATATATCATTTTAAAAATCTGATAGAATTAAGGTGGAAACACCACAAATGGGGGGTTAATTCTTTCAAAAATTAATGAGATTGAGGGTTTTTGTTATTATTGTTGTGATTGTTCTCTAATCTATTTCAGATTCCTAAAAACAAAAATGTGGAAAAAAAAACTTTACAGTTCCCATCTTAAAAACAAACGAACAAAAAAATGCACAGAATGGACATAGAAGCCCTCAGGCTGTTTTAATGCTGAATACCTACACCCAGCTGCATTTCTTGCAACTCCTCATGAGACTGACCTAGTTCTCTCAAGGTGTTGCTCTGCTGGTGAAAGAGGACACATCTCTTAGATCAGGCAGTTACATAGTGGAAATAATCACCAACAGATGGTGATAATCTGTTACCACTCTAATGGAGATCCCTGAAGATATGCTGGGAAATGAAGTTTTCACTAAAGGACACTCACTACCAAAGTACAAAGTGAATAAACAGAATATCCGGTACAGCTGAAAGGGAAGCTGCTTCTGATTAGAGAAGAGGCATATACGCCAGTTCAAGTTCCAGTGGCAGAAATCACTCTACATCAATTTCTGTATCTATTCTTGACTTTTAGCCTTGTTGACTATTCGACCACTTACCCCGCTGTTTCCTGAGCATCGGGTGTACTTAGTGACAGCCATTGGGTCAAAGGCACCTAATACATGTGGAGACACACACTTTGGCCTGTCTAGGGGAGTTCATGTTCTTCACTTTTGGCTTTCAGACAGAGAACAAAGGTCAAGACTGCTGAGGATTTATTTCTTTGCTCATCCTTATGGTCAGAGGTATAACCTGGATATTATTAAGATACAGGAAATTTTTAAAGAGGTTTTTATGTATATGGTTTCTTCAGGCTTAGCTGCTGCCTGTTATGGACAATAGTAAATGTCACTTCATTAAAAACATCATGAGCTAAGAATGCTGGATATAAACATGACTGGCATTATTAGCATCATATGGGAACTCACCAAAATTTCAGCCCTTCTTTAGACTAACTGAATTGGAATCTGCATTTTGTCAAGATCTCCAGGTCACATGTGGGCATATTAAAATTTGAGAAGTATTCCCCTGTCTCTGTAAGATCTTCATGTGGACATTCCAAATTATAAAGAGAATCCTGTATAGTAAAACATAAAATGAAATATACCATCATGATGGGATGATATTGCTGTTCCCCAGAACTGATCCTTGGTAAATTTCTCCAGTCTCATTGTGAGAGTGCTATCAATTCCAAGTGCCGAAATCCATGCATTCAATCAATGGATTGTCTCATGAACTTTTTTATACCCATGCTTTTCCCACCAAGCTCAACCTCAGTGTATTAAAAAATGAACTTATTCTCCTCCCCCCAATTTTCCTCCACCTGTGTCCTCTATCTTGATGAAGAACTCACCACTAACAGTACATGAGCAAAAAAACCTAACATGTATCATGGGTTCTAGCTTTCACATCTGAAAATTCACTATTTTTCATCCATTGCACCTTCATAATACCTCTTGAATCTCCCTATACTCTCATTTCTACTGTTGTTTTAGTTCGGCCTTCCATTATTTCTCACCTGACCTATACCTATGAAATTCAAATAGTCAATTTAGAATTGACTACCACTTTGTGTACCTCTGAAAAAATTTGTAAAATATAAATCTGATTATTTCATTTGATTAAGATATTAAAAATAAAATCTTATGACTACTCATTTCTTATAAGATTAAACCCTCTAAAAATCAGCCCCAAACTACCTTTCTAAACTTACCTCTGGCCCCTATGGTCCTTGAACTCTTCACTCAGCCTGCAGAACTGGCTCTCATTCCTTGTTCAAAAATGGACAAATCAGCATGATGGGGAAATGTATGTATAGATGGTCTTTAAAAAGAAATTATCATCTTAAAATCTATGTGTGTTTATCTGTGGGGAAATATCAGTTAGGCAATGGCAGTGGCAGTGTTCTCTTTCTTGTTCTGGATAGTAATTCCATGAGTGTTCATAATTATTTCTAAAACGTAAACATATTTTTCATGTGCCCTTAAAGATACATGGTGTATCACACCATTAGAAAAAATACTCACACACGTACGCGATCTGTTTATAAGCAGGACTCGGAGTACGCTGCGATTTTCATTCAAGATTTCATGTATATAAAGTTCTCAATAAGGTGGCTATCTATATAGTGCTTTAAATGTTACCTTTTAGTATGATTAAAATTATATTATAATCACTAATTGAACAATTTGAAATTTTATTAGATTGATGTAAATCCTGAAGTATTTCCCTCTGCCCAAAAACATTTTTAAAGTATTCTTTATATTAAAAATAAATCACCTAAGAACTCATAATGAAACAGGAGTGAAGGTGTCTACCTTTAAAAGATGAGTTTTGGCCTAGTATCTTTCTAGTTGTCCCCCTCCCCTTTTTTTTTTTTTTTTTAACTTACCATGAAAGCTGTTAAGAAACAGCCATAATCCAGTTTCATGTCTCTAATAGAGAAACAAGTCCAGTTTTTCAGCTGAGCTCTGACACTTCTTACTAGTTCGTAATAAATTCACAGATGGGGTCCAATTGTAATGACTAGAGCTTAAGGAAAGTGAAATTTTGATACTGGATTGGAAACTCTGCCAAGTAAGTCTGGTAATAAAAGAATAATGCCAGCATCTGAAAACCCATCAGCTCACTCTACTGCTAAGCGGTCAGTCCCCTTAGTGGATCACATTCACTAGAACTCTTCAGTGAAGTCATGGAAACTTTGATAGATTTTCCTAACCAATCTGCCATTTCCTTTAACAACATACACTGACCCAAAGCTAACAAACAGAGGTTGTGTGTATGTATGAGTAGGGGGGAAGTGGGGGTATCTGGACACAGGGCCAGACATCAGAGAGGCCAAATCTCAGGCTAACAGCAGGTTTCTACCATCAGCCAACTCAAGTATCACCTACAGGCAGCAAGTGAATAATTAGGTAATTACGGTTTCCCTCTCCAGTCACTGAAAACAGAGAAATACAGTGGTAACCTCCACTATAAAAAAGATTGCACAATCTTTGGTATTTAAAAATAACCTAAAACCAAAAGGTAAAAGTGACATAACATGCTCCCTTCCATCCCTAATCATGTCTTTAATATTGTTTAAAAAAAAAAATGGACGCGTAAATTAAAATAGATGGAAAGATGGAAGGATCAGTTGTTAACTCATTTTTTAAAAGATAATATAGGTGGAGTTCCCATCGTGGCAGAGAGGAAACGAATCCAACTAGGAACCATGAGGTTGCGGTTCGATCCCTAGCTCGATCAGTGGGTTAAGGATCTGGGGTTGCTGTGAGCTGTGGTGTAGGTCGCAGATGCAGCTTGTATCTGGCGTTGCTGTGGCTCTGGCGTAGGAACACCTTGGATGGTGTTCCTTTCATAAGGATTCCAAAGCTCTAAAGTCCCCTTCCTCTCTCTTTTCATCATCGGTGAGGGTGAATTTGAAATATTGAAAAGGTATGTTATTGTGGTTTAGGGAGTAATGGAAAAATAAAATCTTTATGTATTTTTAAAATGTTGAGACAATACTTGAGTTCTTTGCTGACAAATAAAATTTTCTACTTATTTTCAGACTTGGATTTTCTATATTACTTTTGTACTTATGCCCAGTTTTTTAAACACAGAAAGACATGGTAAACAATATTATGTAAGATAAATGAGATTTGATTATCCTTGGTAACACTAGCGGGAATATAATATGGCATACATGTAGAATAATTAAATCACAAGAATAATAATGACAGCCTTAGCATATACTTTACACGCTCGTCCCAGTACATCATATGATGTAATCCTAACACCATTCATGTCAGTGGGTATTAGTGTCATCACCATGGCTTTTTTCCCTAAGGCTATGAGAAGCTCTGGTCTCTGCAATAAATGCTGTTATCTATTATGTAATATTTTCGATTATTAATGCTATTGATATCAGTGATAATGCTGACAAGAGAATGTTTTTGCAAAGCCATTGGAGATTTTTAGAAGTGGACTGAGGATCTTACAAAAGAAGAAACCATCAAGAGCAAACCTTTGAGGTTTTGTTTTCCCTCCCAAAGTTCAAAAGAAAACCTGATAATGGAGTTCCCGTCTTGGCACAGTGGAAATGAATCCGACTAGGAACCATGAGGTTGTGGGTTCGATCCCTGGCCTTGCTCAGTGAGTTAAGGATCTGGTGTTGCCATGAGCTGTGGTGTAGTTTGCAAACACAGCTCGGATCCCACATTGCTGTGGCTGTGGCATAGTCCAGCAGCTGTAGCTCCAATTCACCGCCCCCCATCCTGGGAATCTCCATATGCCTCGGGTGTGGCCCTAAAAAGACAAAAAAAAAAAAATTGTGCTTGCCTACAAGTAGTCACCATAAATTATTTGCAGCAGTCTTTACATACACTTATAATTTTTACGGTATTTAATGTTTAATGATGTAATATTCAAATCATCCCATGTATAGTTTTTTTTCCTCTGCCACTCAGCACAAACAAACTTCCCTATAAGGCCCTCCACCAGCATGCTTCTCCCATGCTCACCCCTTATATAAGCTTTGACCCACTCCAATCTCATTTCTGTCTCCTATCACTTCTATGAAAATTCTTTTTCAAGGTCATCAAAAGCCTCTGTTTTGCAAAAGTCAGGACACATTATTCTGTGCTCATCATACTTAATGCAGCATGGCAGTGTTGCAGATGTCCCTTTTTTTCACACGGTGTTACTCACTTTGGCGTGCGAGACCGCACGCCCTTTTGGTTTTCTTTCTACCTCTCTGGATGCATCCATCACCTTACACTTTTTAAACTTTGTCCTTCACGTAACTTCTAACTTTTACATGATGAAACTTCTTTTCTCTATGTGTAATTTGTCCAAAGAGATTGTCTCTGAATACCGTTTATATGCCAATGACTTCCAATTTTACTTCTGTAGCCCAAACATTTCTTCTAAATTCTAGATCCATATACCAAACTTCTTGACGGTCCAGTTGATTCTGAAAAGTAGTCAGAAAATCTGGAAATGTGGAAAATCTAAGCTTTGATTTCGACTTCTAAAAATCTTCCATGTCTGTTCTTCTCCCAGTCTTTGCCATTTGAATACTGCAATCTCACAGCTGCCTAAACCAGAATTCTTGGTATCATGCTTGATTCTCTGTCTCTCACTCAGTTAAGAATCAGAACCCTAGATAAGGATTTGTGCATGTGTGATCTATTGAAAGAGTGCTCTCAAGAGAAATGGAATGAGAGAAACAGGACAAGGCAGAGCAACAAGCTATACAGGGAGACCTCCTGAAATGGAATTCGCTGGCACTCTGATCTCATGGAAAGCTCCGGAGCATAACTTGCACTCTGTTATTGCTTCCCTCTCTAGTCAAAGGGGTTAACTGACTACTTCCATGTAAATTAGTCATTGGTTTTAGGCTGCCCCACAGGGAACAGGAGGAGTATGTAAACCTCCCAGGCAAAACATTTTGGCAGAGGGCATTCTCTGGCAAAGAAGGCAGCCAAGATCTTTTACCAGCCAACACTAAAAGCAGGTAGAGATGCCTTTTTTGGCCCAATAAAGGAAGACCTGGCCAGATCACCTCCATCTGCCTGTCCCCCAGACTTTCCTATCTGCAATGTTCCAATCTTGATGCATCCAGACCATTGAACAACCAGTTCAGTCAATTGAAACCACCTATAATTTGGTGTAGATCTCTATAAGCAACCATTTCTCTCAGCTGAACAGCTGCACTGCCCAAAGCACTGCTGTTGGGAAACTTCCCCTCACTCCAGTCTCTCCTTGACCTTGACCAGATCCCTACAGCAACAACATTCTATTTTTCATTTGCCTCCATATATTCTATATTATAATCACTGGTCAGCCAAATTCAGGTGTTTCCCTCCTCCTCTAGCTGGTCCTAGGGACACTACCTGAGCCATATAAATAAGCTGAGGTAGTTACTGGAGCAGCACTGGTGGGTAAAATGGTCTGCAGCATTCTCAGTGAGACTTACTTGCACCTTCTGCACCTGATCCAGCACCGTTTGGGGTTTTCCATTTCCATTTTAAAACGGATTGCAGCTATGCTCACCTGACTTTAAGAAATGTCCTCGTTTCTTAAATTAAATGACTATTAATAATACACATAATTTACTTACACATATGTACAATGAGGAATAATCTCTTGTGCTAAAAAAAAAAAATCCTACCTGGAAATTCAGATATTATTTCAGATCTTGAAAATTCAGCTTTTGATTCTTCACAAAGATAAAATAGATTGCATAAACTTACAGTTTCTGTGTAAGTTTCCAGCATGGAAAGAGTTAGGGAGTTGCCACTCCATCCTAACAATGAATAAAAAGACATAAACAAACAAACAAAAACCAATAGCTCGTCTTAGATCCATCAGGGCAAACTTCTGCTCCCCAAATTGGAGAGACACAGACAGATAGAATCACAATTTACCGGAGCAGAAACCCACCACCAGAAACCTACATGGGAACCAGTGCCAGTGTAGGAAACCTGACCTGTAATTAATAAATTGCTAGAGACTCAGTGTAGACAAGTCTGAAAGTTCACAACTGCTGGAGGGCCCCACATTTTTTGTGAGTTTTATCTCCCGGGGCTCTACCAGGTCATCACAGTGAATTGAAAAAGAAAAAAAAAAAATCCCATTGTGCTTCTGGCATATGAGATAGGGCAAATTAAACCACTTTCTTTAGCCAGGCAGGTTAAAAGAAAACAGCAAATATCTGGGTGGTTTTTCATCCATTTATTGTTAATGCCTGATGTTACTACTGAATCACATAGTATCATCTCTGCTTAGTTTAGCTTCCTTGTATTTACCAGTCAGTTTTTGTTGTTGCTACAGCTGTTTTACTTCAAAAAATATATGAGATACCTAAACATGACCATTTAGGCTTTCTTTATCTTGATTTTGCCCTTGGATTTTCAGCAGATCAAACTGGAGTAAACTCTCTACACCATGTCAAGCCATAATTTTCCCCAAACCATTCAGTGTGCCTGGGGTTTAGTATGAGAAGGGAAATAATGCTTTGTGAACTTCAGCAGTAGAAGAGTATGTCTGTTTGTCATTCATTGATTGTCCATTCACAGTTAAACATATGAACACATCACTCTCAGACCTCGAGATTGCTGTAATAGCATGATGTTACTCATTTTCTCCCACAATTTGTTAGACTGTTTAGGCGTCATTAATCACACTACTCCTTCAACTGAAATTACATCAAGGAGGTGTCAGCTGGAACTTTACGTCCAAGAGTTTACATCAGTTTCTATATTAGTCCCAGTATAGGTGTCGGAAAATCAATTACAAGTGAGAAGAAAGAGAACAGAAAATAGCTTGTTCCTAATTTTATTTATTTTTTACTTTTTTTTTTGTCTTTTTGTTGTTGTTGTTGTTGTTGCTATTTCTTGGGCCACTCCCGCGGCATATGGAGGTTCCCAGGTTAGGGGTTGAATCGGAGCTGTAGCCACCGGCCTACGCCAGAGCCACAGCAACGCGGGATCCGAGCCTCATCTGCAACCTACACCACAGCTCACAGCAAAGCCGGATCGTTAACCCACTGAGCAAGGGCAGGGACCAAACCCACAACCTCATGGTTCCTAGTCAGATTCGTTAACCACTGCGCCACGACGGGAACTCCTTGTTCCTAATTTTAAAACACTTAAATATAAAACTATCTAACTTGTTAAATTAAAATGTTTTCTTTCTTAACTATTTTTGTTTGTAGTTACTCTGATAACTAAAATCACTAATATCATATTAATTGCTTAGTATGTACCAGTCTCTAGCACTTTATATATAATATTATCTGTTCCACAAAGAAATTCCTTTTGAATGTTTCACGTCCTAGGTGACCTTCCTTCCAGAGCCTGGATTACATTCTAGACTAATTTACTCCATAGTCTGAGGTGTAAAGCCCTGGGCTGTGTTGCCCATTGCCTCTGGATATAATTTTTTTCAATATTTAAAATAGTCTTTTACTATTAAATGAGAACTTACCTGACTAGAAGAAGAATGCTTATGTCTTAGTTATTCATTTTGACTTGAGGTCCTTAAGAAAATAATATAAATTAGCAGGTCACAAACTGTATCCTACCTATGGATGTATTTGTCTGGGCCCAAGGCGTGCTGTAAAATCTTTAAATTGGTGTTTTAAAATAAGAAGACTATTGGAGTTCTGTGGTAGCTTAGTGGTTAAGGATCTGGCATTGCCACTGCTGTGGCTTGGGTCACTGCTGTGGAGCAAGTTCAATCCCTGGCCCTTGAACTTTCATGTCATAGATGCAGACAAAAATAATAAATATGAAATCTGGATTTCTGCCTTCCCTTGAAAAACCAGAAAATTAAGCCTTAAATCTGTAAATTATTAGAAGAACATATTAATTTTTTATAACTATCCAGGGAAGAGAAAAGATGTAGAATATTTAACAATATGTTTACTCATTTGAGGTTGAAGGGTACTTATGATTCTGTCACTCTGAATTCTTTTTTTCTATATATCAATGGAGCCAACATCCATTGATTGGAAGCCTTGGATATAAGTTTTAGAAGTGACCCCCTGAACTGGAATATCCAGACTCCAAATGATTAGTAATATTTGCTTTGAATCTTTTAAAAACTTTATTCATCTAATAGTTGGGCTGTTTAAAAGTACCGCTGAAAAATAAAGTGCTTTGGTTTCACTTTCTATAAATAAAAACAGTTCCATTAGTTGGCCTTCTGTTGCATCAGAAATAAGTACATTCTGTCTAATTTGTTATTTCCAGGGTCAGTTTCCTTCACTTTCAATTATTTAGTCTTAGTGAGCTATATAGCAGGGTCAAGTGTTACAGCCATTACCCAGAAAGTCTGTTTCTTAAGGAATAATACAGGGCACATAATATCCTGAAGTATACCCCAGGCTTCACAATGAAGCTAAATTGTTTAAAACTTCTGTAATACTTGAGATACAGAATACCAAATTTCAGAGTTCTCGTTGTGGCGCAGCGGAAACGAATCTAACTAGGAACCATGAGGTTGCCGGTTCTATCCCTGGCCTTGCTCAGTGGGTTAAGGATCTGGCACTGCCTTGAGCTGTTGTGTAGGTTCGCAGACGCTGCTTGCTGCTCAGATCTAGCATTGCTGTGGCTGTGCCGTAGGCCAGCGGCTACAGCTCCGATTAGACCCCTAGCCTGGGAGCCTCCACATGCCGCAGGTGAGGCTCTAAAAAAAAAAGACCAAAAAAAAAAAAAAACCAGACAGAATACTATATTTCAAAATTTTTAACAAACAATGTATTAAATCTTGGAGTGCATATGCCATAATGCCACTTTTATGATACAAATAGTAAAATGTTTCATGGGCTTGGTAGGAGCATTGGGAGTAAAATGGTAAATTAAACTATGTTAATGGATTAAAATCGACCTCTCTCAACGGCTCACTATACACACATACACATAAACACATACAACAGCTCACTGTATTTTACACACATATACATGCACAACCTGGTTGTCTAAAAGATTTGCAAAGTTCAGAAGAGGGCGAAGCAATGAGGGCTAGCAGGGCAGGGGGCATCTCTGGGTCAACATGATAGAGTCACAGTCTCTTCGGGCCCCATCTCGCCATAGCAAAGCATTGTAACAGCAGACGTTTTACAAATTTATTAAAGCGAAAGTACATTTTCTAAGAGAGAGAACTCACGTGCATGCGGGTTAAAAGAGGGCCGGACTCATTTTACAATTTGTTCTTATACCCACCCCCACCCCTAGGGGGACCTGAGTGGAGACCCAATTTCTCCTGCCCCAACGCCTTCTGCCTGGCATGAGGGCTGAGTGTTTTTTGATCTCTGTATGGGGCATATTTGATCTGATTGATTTGGGGCAGGATACCTTATTTGCACGGGGAACAGGTTATATAGAGGTAGTGTGAGAAATGGGCGACATTCCTGGCCTACCAGGCAGTTCAAGGTGGGGGAAGGAGCGTTACAATGAGACATGGCCAGAGGCTTTTGGGTTTAATCTCTTTGGGGGGGACTTGAAGCCTGTAACAAACAGGAGCAGATAAATCACAGTGCTAAAATTGTATACTCGATGATTATAACCCAAATGACGTATATTTTAATAATCCAATGTTATGATAACAAAATCCTTATATACCAGCCCTGCTACATGAGCCTTGAGGCCATCATTCAAAATATGTTGATTTCTTGTTTATACTTAATTAAAACAATATTAGAAATTGAATTCTCCAGTCATAGCAGATTAGAAGCAGTGGATCACAAGTCTGTGGCTGTCTTAAAAAGTCAAACTGGAAAAGAAGATTAACCATGGGAATAGATAGAATTATTCTATATTAGAATTTAGAATACTTCTGATGATTTTTGACAGGTGACATTTAAGAACCAAAGAAAAAATCAAGTCAGTGGCAATTTTTCAATTGATTACGTCAAAAGTATACATACCTATCCTAGAAAATTTATTTATATGATTTCTCCCAAAATACTAAACATATGAGATACTGCTGCATTTGTTTTGCTTTGTTTCTCTATGTAGTATATTTTAGCTATTAACTGATAACCATTTATGTGGTTCAGATTATTATAAGGAGCTACTTGTAACTCATGTTTCAAAATATTCTGTTAAAGTCTACACATCCACCAACTAAACTTTTAAAAAACAGCTATTCATTAAGCACTTGGTATTTTAACATTCATGATGCTCTATAGTGAATACTTTAAGATATATTTCTGAGAGTTCCCACTGTGGCTCAGCAGTCTCAATTGATATCCATGAGGATATCACTGGCCTCATTCTGTGGGTTAAGGATCTGGCATTGCCGCAAGCTGTGGCATAGGCTGCGGATGCGGCTCAGATCCCAGCCAGCACCTGCAGCTCCAATTCGACCCCAGCCCAAGAACTTCCATATGGTGCAGGTGCAGCTGTAAAAAGAAAGAAAAAATAAAAGATATATTTCTGGGTGTCTCATTGTCATTATACATAAATAATCACAGGGTTTTTTTTATTTGAAGCATAGCTTAATTACAATGTTGTATTAGTTTCAGGTGTACAGCAAAGTGATTCAGTTAGATGTATATTATTTTTAAATTATTTTCCCTTATTGGTTATTATATTAAATATAGTTCCCTGTGCTATACAATAGGTCCTTGTTAGTTATCTGTTTCATATACAGTAGTGTGTATATGTTCAACACAGACTCCTCATTTGTCCCTCCCCTCTTTCCCCTTTTGTAGCCATAAGCTTGTTTTCTATGTCTGTGAGTCTATTTCTGTTTTGAATATAAGTTCATTTGTATCACATTTTTAGATTCTCATATAAGTGATATCATATGATACTTGTCTTTGTCTGGCTTACTGGATTTAGTATGATCTCTAAGTCCATCCATGTTGCTATAAATGGCATGATTTCATTATTTGTTATGGCTGAGTAATATTCCATTATTTTATATATATATATGCATATATATATTCCATTATACATGTACATAATATATATACATACACATTATATACATACATACATATGTGTGTGTGTATCACATCTAATTTATCCATTCCTCTGTCAGTGGACATCTAGGTTGCTTTCATGTCTTAACTATTGTGAATAGTGCTGCTATGAATATGGAGGTGCATGTGTCTTTTTGAGGTATAGTTTTCTCTGGATATCTGCCCAGAAGTGGTATTGCTGGGTCATATGGTAATTCTATTTTTAGTTGTTTTTTTTTTGTATTACTCAAATGAATTTATCACATCTGTAGTTGTATACTGATCATAACAATCTGATTTCACAGGATTTCCATCCCATAGTCCAAGCACATCCCCTCACCCCCCAAATTGTCTCCTTCGGAGACCATAAGTTTCTCAATGTTATTTTAGTTTTTTTTGAGTCCCATACCGTTCTCCAGTTTGCATTCCCACCAACATGGTATGAGGTTTCCCTTTTCTCCACACCCTCTCCAAGCATCTGTTATTTTTAGAGGTTTTGATGATGACCATTCTGACTGGTGTGAGGTGATATACAATTCATTATGGTTTTGGCTTGCCTTTCTTTCATAATTAGCAATGTTGAACATTTTTTCATGTGACTATTGGCCATCTGTATGTCTTTGGAGAAATATCTACATAGAACTTCTGCCCATTTTTTGATAGATTTTTTTTGTCTTTCTTTTGTCTTTTTTTTGTTTTGTTTTTTGTTGTTGTTGTTGCTATTTCTTGGGCCGCTCCCGCGGCATATGGAGGTTCCCAGGCTAGGGGTTGAATCGGAGCTGTAGCCACCAGCCTATGCCAGAGCCACAGCAACGCGGGATCCGAGCCGCGTCTGCAACCTACACCACAGCTCACGGCAACGCCGGATCGTTAACCCACTGAGCAAGGGCTGGGACCGAACCCGCAACCTCATGGTTCCTAGTCGGATTCGTTAACCACTGCGCCACGACGGGAACTCCAAGGTTTGTTTTTTTGTTCGTTTGTTTACATTGAGCTGTATGAGCTGTCTGTATATTTTGGAAATGAATCCCTTTTTGGTCACATTATTTGCAAATAATAACATTTAGTTTTTAGTTGAATTACTCCACCTCTCCAAAAAGTAAAGGATAACTTAATTGATGGTTTAAATGGAGATTTGTACTTTGAACAACTAAAATCATTTGCGTTTTTTGTAAAGGCTTACATACAGAAAAGAATAATTGTTAGGAAGGATGACAGTAATGATAGTACACGTAATACATTATTAGTGATGGTCTGCAGCACACGAAGCTGGAAGAAGCTTACTGGCCAGAAACAAAAGGGAGGCGGGACCGTACTCCTGCATAAGCTGAGAGTATAAGCCTACATGCTGAAGGTTTATAGTAAACCCATCATCCTAAAGCTTTTGTTTTATAAATTTTAATTATAATAAATTGGTTCTGAATACTTGTTGGCCCATAATTATATTAAACAATTAATATTATTTTTAAGAAAAATCGATGAGAATTAGAAAAAATAAGTATGTGGAGGACGTTTAAACATAAATAAAGTTTTATATGCCACATATTTACTTTAAAAAATATTGTGAAATATTAACTTTAGCTTATATTGGTGTACTTCTATACCTCTTTTATTTTGGCAAATTTTGTTAAATCCATGTGTGAACCACAAAATACATAAAATCTCATTTTTCAGTTTCTCATTATGTATGCTAATTATATGGAAAATAGTAATAAAGACTAAGAGATCTTTTCCTTTTTCTTTTCTTTTTTTTTTTTTGCTGCACTTGCAGCATATGGAAGTTCCTTGGCCAGGGATCAAATCCAAGCTGCAGGGGCAACACCAAATCATTAACCCACTGCACCTGGCCAGAGATCAAACCTGCACCACAGCAAAGACAACGCAGGCTCTGTAGCCTGTTACACCACAGCGGGAAATCCAAGAGACCTTTTTTTTTTTTTTTTTTTAAATAGTGCTATTAGTTGTGGAAATCAATCAAGAACATGATTTCGAACAGTAATTTCCATTTTTTTATCAGCAGTCTCATAAGATTCTTGGGAAAACTCATGAATCTGCTGCACAGTCCTAAGAGCAAATTAAGATAGAAAAAGTTATTGATCACTGTGATATTAATGATCACCAGGAGATTACTATCACCAAGAAAATATATTGCGTAAAGAAGGGCTCAAATAGAATGTGATCCCATCAATAGTAACACACTGATCTTCTGTTCCCAATGTGTTCCCTAAGTTCACTAGATCCTATTTTCTTAATATAGGAGGGCCTTCCTCCATATTGATAGGGATGGAGCAGGCACAGGTAGTCGTAGAAGTCCCAATAAAGGATCATAGATAAAGAGGGAAACCAGAGTTCTCATCATGTTGCAGCGGAAACAAATCTGACTAGGATCCATCAGGACGCAGGTTTGGCCCCTTGCCTCACTCAGTGGGATAAGGATCAGGTGTTGGCTGTGAGCTGTGGTGGAGTGGTGTAGATCCCCGAGTTGCTGTGGTCCTGGCTCAGGCCGGCAGCTGTAGCTCCAATTTGACCTGTAGCCTGGGACCCTCCATATGCCACACCCGTGGTGCTAAAAAAGCAAAAAAAAAAAAAAGGGGGGGGGGGAACTAGGGGATGTTTGGAGATCATTGTAAGTTAACAATTGCTCAAAAAAGCCATCAGAACAAGGCAGGCTTAGGGGGACTAGTGGAGATGTGAGCCTTGCCTCAGGCGGGTGGAGGATGGGATGAGGCCTGCATTCAGGTTCAGACCAAGGGGCAGGAGTTGGAGGACCGCCCTTCTGCTAATTTGAATACGCCCCGGATACTAAGGAGGAGCTACTGCTCAAAGAGGAAGAGGCGGTCTTTTCCCCACCTGCATTCCTCTTGGATGATAAAATTGTAGCCCACTGGATCCAGGGAGCAGAGCCTCTTTGCTTGCGCGCTTGCATCTCTCACAAGCATCCTATCTTAGTAAATCTATTTCTTGCCTTTCACTTTGTCCCTCACTGAATTCCTTTTACGCAGAGGCATGAAGAACCTGAACCTCAGTGAGTCCAGACACCAGGTAAGTGATTTCAACTTAAAACCATGGGTTCAAGTCCCAATCTGGGTTTTGGCTAGGTTCAGGTCGTTAATGCTGTCAGTTTCAATATCACTACTGCTGATACTTATTTTATTTAGATTAATGCCTTTCACCACCTGCCGTGGCTACTTTTTGTTCAATACTCGCCCTGTGCTTGGGGTTGTAGGCCTTATCTCTTACTTTCCCACCAATTCTACCAGGTAGATGTTATTATCTCCATTTTATAGATGAAAGCTTGTTTGCTTAATTAACTGACATCATGTAGCTAACAATTCCTAGACCTAGAACAAAATAATGATTTATTTATTTACCAAGTCATTTATTCAGTATTATCTACATGTGAATCATTTTAGACCTCAAATCTTTACCTATTTATCAAAATATACCCATCTTACTGGCTTCTCCACAGGCAAGTTATTCATGAACTTTCTGCTAATTTCCACCAACAGATGTATTTTCTAGAATTGAGCTTCCTAGCAATTTTCTTAAAGCACTCATATACCCTTGACACTCTTCAGCCTCATATTGTAATGGTTGGTGTTTCTCATTTTTTCCCAATCTTTAAGAAAAATGACAATGCATGTAATAGACAGAAGCTGGTCAGGAAATGGCTGGTCATCATTCTAGATGCATTCAACAGGAAGTGATTAAATAAAAGGATACAGAGTCTTGTGTAACTCAGGAGTTGAGAGATTTGGTGAATGAAGGTCAAGGGTGCCACCTCCAGCAAATTCAAAACAGCAGAGATCACGGGAAAACCATCACCAGTGGCCTCAATTAGCATTAATATCAAGATGGACAATTCTCAGGAAGATATCAAATGCTACATACCCACTGAGGCCATGTGCTCAAGTCCATATACTTGAGTAAAGTAGCTACTTGGAGAGTTAAACTTTATCCCACTGATATGCCCTACAAAGCTCTGTGAGTGCTTCTTGTCAGAAACTTAAAGAACCTGGAGTTCCCGCCGTGGCGCAGGGGTTAATGAATCCGACTAGGAACTATGAGGTTGCAGGTTCGATCCCTGCCCTTGCTCAGTGGGTTACGGATCTGGTGTTGCCGTGAGTTGTGGTGTGGGTCGGAGACTCAGCTCAGATCCTGCGTTGCTGTGGCTCTGGCGTAGGCCGGCGGCTACAGCTCTGATTAGACCCCTAGCCTGGGAACCTCCATATGCCGCAAGAGCGGCCCTAAAAAGACAAAAGACAAAAAGAAAAAGAAAAGAAAACAAAAGAAACTTACAGAACCTAGTTGCAAGGGAATCTGTGAAATGCAGTTTCCAGGCTGTAAACCCCTTCATTATGAGGAGGGTTTAAAAAGATGGGGATATTAGTGTCAGACATAATATTTGGCCCAGCATCACTGTTTTTTTGGATTAAGCAATAGCAATTTATTCCCTCACAGTTGTGGAGGCTAGATGTCTGAAATCAAGGCATTGGCAGAGTTGATTCTTTCTGACTCTGTGAAAGGCAGTCTGTTCCATGCCTCTCACCTAGCTTCTCATGGTTTTCGACAATCTGGTGTCCCTTGGCTTGTAGAAGCATCGCCCTGATCTCTGTCTTCATCTTCATGTAGCATTCCTCCTTTTGTGTCCAAATTTTCCCTTTTTATAAGGAGATGGGCCTTATTGAGCCCACCCAAACAACCTCATTATAACTTGATTGCCTCCGTAAAGACCTGTCTCCAATTAAAGTTACACTTTGAGGCAGAGGGTTAGGACTTCAAGATAGGAATTTCAGGCTGGTGTGAAAGTTCAACCCAGAGTAGTTATCTACTGTTCGTTGTATAATAAGTTATTCTAAAACTCAGTGTCTTAAATAAATAATATATTATTTCTCATGGTTGCTGTGAGTGAGGGACTTGGGAGCAACATATCTAGACAGTTTGGGCTTGAGGTGTCTCCTGACTTTGCCCTTAGATATCAGTTGAGGCTGCAGCCATCAGAAGGCTTGACTGGGATTGGAGGATCCACTTTTGTAGGGACTCACTTACATGGCTCTTGGCAGGAGGTCTCAGTTCCTTTCCACCTAGACCTGTCCACAGAATTGCTTCCATTAGAGCTGAGGATCCAGGAGACAAAGCTGGAAGTAACCACGCCTTTCTCACTGAAAATCCCTACTTGATACGCCATTGACCCAGGTGCTATACCTTCTGAACTGGTCTCTAGAGTTCTTGCAAGCATGTCTTTGTCCTTATATTACTGTTTTATCAGTGCCTTTGTCAGGGAACAAGATCCCAAATCTTCCTTGCTGGCTTGTCATCTTTTATTGAGTGTCACTTTTATAACATGACTCTAAAAATGTTCTTGGTAAGTACTTACTACATTGAATTTAATTTCCTTGATGGTCCTTACCTTTAAAACACTTATAAAGAACTATGTAAGAAAAATCCATACTGGAATTAGAATATCACATCCAAATGAACTACGTAAAACTTAATATAAAAGAAAATGAGTTCTGATGATGGCGTTGGGCAACCTGCATTTCTTTATAGATGATTTTGGTGTTATTACCACTGAACACTTTCTGATGGATCTCATGAATAAGGGGAAGAATGTAGAGATAAGGCATGTTTTTACTCAATCAAAAGAAAATTACATCAATATTATCACCTAATTAAGTTGATTCCATGTTCAAGTTGCATGTGTAACCAAAGCAGGTTCTCCCCTCAAGGGCATAAATGCAGACAGTGTTCAGCATTCATCTTAAATAATAAAACCTAAGCCCAAGGATATTCCTTTATGACTTTGAGCTTTGGAGAGATTTGTGCTTCTGCCCAAAGAAGGTATTGTTGATTGATTTATTACTACAGAGAGATTTTGTTTCTCAAATCCACTACTAGAATATTAGAATTAAAATGCCTAACTTTTCAACCTATTTTAATAATTTGTCCCAGGCAAGATTCAATTCCATAGACAGGTGATTCAACTTTTTATTACTTAGAATAATGGAGTTAATAGATACATGGATAATATAAAACCATATGTAGTCATCATTTGCAGTGTCTATAAGTAAAACATAAATAGTAGTCTTGGATATTTATCAACTGTGATCCTTGCTCTGAAAGTATTAATAAATTAGAGGAGATATGAGAAAGGGAAGAAATAAGGAATGAAGACAGAAGGAGGGAGAAAGAGGGTGTGAAGTTAGGGAGGCTTCAAAGAGAAGGAAAAAGCAAATAAGGAAATGAAGAGGAAAGTAAGAAGCTGAGGCAAAAGGATGTAGAAATAGCATAAAGATTTAGTTACACCACCAACGACAAAAATCACAGGAAGTGACAGAGAAATGTCCCATATTACAGTGTGTTATGTGTGGTCTCGGTCAGTACATAGATGATTAGGTAGTAGTAGAATAGTAACCATTATTCTGGATACTCATGTACTGATTCATCATTCTGATACAGTGGTAGACATTGAAATGTATGGCTATGGAATTTTAAAAGTACATCGGAAAGGTATTATCCATTTTGATTCAGCTGTACCAGCTTTAGGTGAAGAATATGTTAATAAATTTGACAATAGATCTTTTAAATATATCTTCAGAGGTGAATATTGAAGAAATATCAATATCGTAAAATAGGTATTTACATTCATGCTTTAACTGTTTTACCTTATATTAATGTGACAAAAATGAATCAAATGTCATAACGTTCAGAATAAAATGATGGAATACATTTTCATGCCACATAACACATGTATGATACTGTCCTGATGTTAATTGGAACCATCTTCAAATAAGCCTGCACCGACACATTTGAATCACATTTGTCGTCGTAATGCATCTTTCGAAAACATGTCCTATATGCTGTATCTAAGCATATTTTTTCCACATGGGGATTCAGAATAAAATACAAAGAACAATAATTGTGCAAACAAAGGCAAATTCTTAATGTGGAAGCTGGCATGGGACCATTCAAGAGGAGTTTACAAACTCCATTCACCCAGGAAGAGCGGGAAGTGAGTCTGTGTTCAGAGGAAAGAGAAGGGCCTGTGCTGATGAAATAAACCACAGTACTTAAAGCTGTTTAGTTTATACTGTAAATGTGGGCAGATAATGGGGGCTAGAAACATTATTTCATCCGTGGGGCATATAGTAATTATATCCACATTAAAGCACTTCGGCGAAACACACATCTTTGCTGTTGAGGGGGGTACAGCTGAAACGAAGGCACACCTCACAGTTTTGGGTTTGTCAGTGCATTTCTCTCTGTGTGTATCTCCTACCTCGGGGGCTGCTGCAGCCCCTCTCAAATGACTTCTCCTCCCCCCCACTCACTACACAGATGATTACAACATAAACACAGCACTAGAACAGAAGTTTATCGTTTTGGGAGAGGAAGTGGGTCAGGCAGTTTTTATCAACTATTGCTTTCCCCCGAGCTTAGTCTAAATTGGGCAATCTGAGTATTTAGCTGGCATGGCCATTGATATAAAAGCCTATGTAGCTCCACAGACTTAGTGGCTCAAACTCAAACAAAAGGCAGGCCTTGGGTATTGGGCCACCCGACAAGGCCATCTTAACTATCTATAATGTGTTACTCCCTATACTAAGTGTTTTAAATGTGCTTTTTAAATCTTCAGAGCAGCCCTACATGAATAATTATTTGCACTTACCAGTGAGAAAACTGAGGTTCAGAATTGGTAAGTAACTTGCCAAGAATCAGGATTTAAATCCTGGACAATTCAAAACTTATGCTTCCTCCACTGGACTCTGGGCCATGTTCATAGACCATAAGAATTGAAAAAAATAATTATGCCCTGCAGCACCAAGCCACTAGAACATGTAATTCAGTGAAATAGTATTTTTAAAAATATCCCAAAGCTACAATGTAAGCTGAATTTGAAAATATTTTGATTCTAGACCTCTGTTTGTAAAGTCCTGGATTAATTCATTGAATGTGGGCTTTTCGAACTGTTTCCTTTCGTTCCTCTCTTTGCTGGTGTCCTGAAGGAGTGCATGGCAGCCTGATGGGGAGTCTGGCACTGAGTCTCCCATGTTGCTGCCTTAGAGGAAGACATCTTAATATGCCATTTATAAGACAAACACTCATGAGCTGCATATGCTCTCACTGGTGTTTTAGCCTTTTCTGCCTAAAGAGTCAGTGGAAGCCACATTTGGTGTGCTTATTCTGATGCTCGCCCAGATCCCTGGGGGGCTTAAAGAGATTAAGCCCTTGGGATAGCCAGATTGTTGGTGTTTAATGCTCCATTACTCACCCTTCCGTGGGGGCCCAGAAGGCAGGTTGGCAGCAAGTGATGCAGACACAAGTCCAGTTGTGATGCTCTCCAGTGCCAAATGTGTCAGTGACCTCTGAATAGGAAACATGTGCTTTCCAGGAAACGTGATGTGAAAAGTCCATACGTTTGCCTTGTCTTAATGTTCTGTTTGGCCATTATGGGATCAAAAGCCAGATGACTTTCGCAAGCACTGTGCCATGTGCCCTTGGTCAGACCAAATGCAGATAATAAATATTCCTGATGGTGTTGTCAGACAATTCTCCATGCACCTCTTGCATTTCTGCGTCTATGAACACAGGCATTGACTCCCTTTGTTGCAGAATATCTTTTCAAGCAAACAGTCCAGGAAGAGAGAAATTGTGCTCCCTCCTGAGGAAAGGGGAGGTTTGACTACTGCCCAGTATAATAAGATAATGTCTCTCTATCTCTGGAGCTAAGGCAGGCAGACTTACTGCCCATTATAGTAGATTGGGTTTCCCTAAACCTGGAGCTCCTATTTCCTAACCCGACTTGGTGCACATGCAGATGTCACCTGGCCTTCTTCACACTCCATTCCTAGATCCCATCCACCCAAGCTCACATTAAAACTGTCTTTTTTATTTTCTTGTAGTTGACATACAATCTTGTCCTAGTTTCAGGTGTATGGAAAAGTGAATCAGTTATACATCTATCCACACATATATCCATTCTTTTCCCCCACATAGGTTATTACAGACTATTGAGTAGATTTCCCTGTGCTATAACAGTAGGTTCTTAATAATTAGATGTTTTATACAGTAGACTATATGTGTTATTTCCATCCTGTTAATTCATCTTTACCCACCATGGTTTCCCCTGTGGTAACCATAGATTTGATTTTGATATCTGTGACTTTGTTTCTATTTTGAATAAGTTCTTTTGTAGCCTTTTTTATTAGATTCCACATATAAGTGTTATCATATGATATTTGTCTTTTTCTATCTTCACTTAGTATAATAACCTCTAGGTCCATCTATGTTGCTACAAATGGCATTATTTCATCCACTTTTATGGCTGAATAATATTCCATTGTAGATATTACCCCTTCTTCTTAATCCATCCCTCTGTTGATGGACATTTAGTTTGTTTCCATGTCTTGGCTATTGTAAATAGAGCTGCAGTGAACATTGAGGTGCATGTATCTTTTCAAATTATAGTTTTCTTCAGATGTATGCCCAGGAGGGGAGTTGCTGGATCATATGGTAGTTCTATATTTAGTGTTCTGAGGAACCTCCATACTGTCTTCCATAGTGGTTGTACCATTTTACATTCCCACCCACAGTGTAGGGGGGATTCCCTTTTCTCCACACTCTCTCTAGCATTGACTATTTGTAGACTTTTGATAACGGCCATTCTGGCTGATGTGAGATGATACCTCATTGTAGTTTTGATTTGCAAATCAAAAATTAATAAATTATTAATTTCTTTAATAATTAGTGATATAGAACATCTTTTCATGTGTTTTTTTGGCCATCTTTCTATCTTCTTTGGAGAAATATCTATTTAGATCTTCTGCCCATTTTGTGATTAGGTTGTATTTTGTTGTTGTTGTTATAAAGCTGCATGGAATGTTTGTATATTTTGGAGATTAATCCCTTGCCAGTTGCTTTGTTTGCAAAGATTTTCTCCCATTCTTTTAGTTGTCCTTTTTTAAAATGTTTTCCTTTGCTGTGCAAAGCTGCTAAGTTCAATTAGGTTTCATTTGTTTATTTTTGTTTTTATTTTTACTACTGTAGGAGGTGAGTCAAAAAAAATATTGCTGCGATTTATGTCAAAGAGTTTTCTGCCAATGAAAACTAGGGGTTTTATAGTATTTGGTCTTACATTTAGGTCTTTAATCCATTTCGAGTTTATTTTTGTGTATTCTATAAGAGAGTGTTCTAATTTCATTCTTTTACATATAATTGTTTAATTTTCCCAGCACCACTAATTGAAGAGACTGTCCTTTCTCCATTATATATTCTTGTCTCCTTTATCATTGTTTAGTTGATCATAGATGTGTGGGTTTATGTTAGGGCTTTCTAGCCCATTCCACTCATATGTATATCTGTTTTGTGCCAGTACCATATTGTCTTGATAACTAAAATAGTATTGGTGTTAATATTCTGTTGATTATAGGTTTTGGTTTGAAGATAGTGTAACGTTTCTATATTGAAAATAAGAGTCTTCCCTCCACTCTTAGACAAGTTATTGAATTAATGTTAACACCCTCCACTAGTGAATACCTTTGTTCAATCTGACTGTTACCTTTGTATAGCTAGTTATACATTATAAAACACATACAACTATGAATCTTAAAGAGAGCAGCTAAATTTGAAATACAGTAAGCTTTAATTTATTAACCATGGTTAATGACAGTGGATGTAAATCGTGATTTCAAATAGTCTTATTGATAATTTCAAATTGCTGTGGCCATTGTTACAGAGGATCTAATTGGATAATCATTGCTCTTACCTTGTTATGTAGTTGATAAAGAGATAATAGTAGAAATAGGTGTCAGCATTACTGTTTCCTTCTTGGTCATTTTTATTTGCATTATTGGTATTGTTAATCCATGATTTATTTGTAGAGATTTTTTTAAGGCATGTATTTATTTTGTGAGGTACAGTAATAAAAGCTTGATAACAATACATGTTTAACTACAATGCCTGGCAATAATGCTGAAAGCAAATATGTGAGAATCCAAGATTAATCTCTTCATGATATGGAACCTCACCTACTTTTATGTGACATCCGATTTTCCAATGCATGAGCTGAGTGAGGAGGCGAGTTGTGTCAGTCTATGTATTGAAAATGAATTAGGCTTTTTCTTTTTTACATTTAAGAATCAACTATCAATAGAAATTGTAGTATTTTCTTGCAACCCAGTGAATCATGTTTCTTAGGTTTGTGCTTTTTCTGGAGGATCTCTGCCCATACTGAGATGGAAACCTGGAACACATTTTCTAAGAAAAATCTTCCACTTTTTATAGGAAAATGCCTGACCAGTAGTTACACTATTGTGTGAGAAAAGGCCACTTACACTGAGGCTACACCTTAAACAGCAGGGGCTGCAGTCAGTGGTGAGGATGCAAACACCATCAACTTTTATGAAACCAGGCAACCAGTTCAGACATTGAACCTATAAACCTCCTAGAGATATAGTTGACTCAAGAAGGCCATCTACATTGGTGAAATGCACTGCAGATAAATTGGCACTCTTACCTTTTATTTGGGGACTGTTCTTAATTACAATAGGTAACACAACACTGTATGGGGATAACACAATGATTTGGGGGATGTCTCATGGTGTGGAATTTGTCCTGGAAACTCTGACTCTACGAAGTACCCCTCTGAGTAGCAACTTATAAACTACATTAATTCAGTAGTAGTGGAGCAAAAATGAACAAAATTTCCCAGGGCACTGAACTTCCATATTGTTTCTCAAAAGGTCACATCAATTACTGTCATCTTTTTTTTTTTTTTGTTAGCTATGAACCATGATTAATTGCAGCAATCCAAATTTCTGCATATCTTATGTCACACATGTCTTTGCTTCCCCATCTGTTTTGTCCAACATGTTGACCAACAGACCCCACTTGCTGTACCCCGTCAAAGCTACAGTAAATGTCTCACTGTAGGTTGGAAAGAAACACTGGAGATGGGGCAGAAATAATGACACATAAGCAAGTGGCAGACACAGTGATTTAGTAAAGAGACAAGCTGTGAAGCATATAAAAGGGAGATCTAATTAAGTTCCATTTTCTTCAGTGGTGTATAAAATGCAAAGATCTACTAGTTCAAACCAATTTACATGTAAATATTGAATCCTGTACCCACCAGAATCAGAAGCATATAGACTGCTTTGCCTTTAAAAGAAACTGACAGCTGATGGACAAAATAAGATAAAAACATCAGTGGAAATTAAAAACTGATGTATGGAGAATAATGTGAGTTTATTCACTCATATGAAGCCTTTTAGAATGGAACTTGTTATTTTCATCTTTTTAAAACAAGAAAATCCCACATTATCCAGCAGATGATAAATGAAGGATTATTATCCAAGGCTTTTTGAGGTTTCCAGTGACTTAATACTCTTAACTTCCATCAAACATTTCCACAGATAAAATCCTTTCTAAGCCACCTAAATCCTTGTTGGAAAATGGAAGGTTTATAAAAAAGGAAATAAAGATGTTATACTTTGCAGCCCTGTGTGAATGTTTACTGTTGCCTGACATGTATATTCAGAGCCTTCCAACACCACCCACACACCCTGGGCGTGGATAACTTCATGTGATAGGAAACCTTTGCATTCCACTAGGTGTTTGTGATATTTTCAGAATTGGTGGTGCCCCCTTAAGATGCAATAAATGTACTGTTCAACAATAAATGTATTTCTTAGGGGTTTTGTGGATGTTGTTTGCTTGGATCTGGCAGTTGTACTGAAATAGCAAAGAATGAGTGAAAATAGTTTTCAAAGATTTTTCAGGGTGGGAAATAAGGTAATCAAAAGAATTATAGTTAATATTACAAATTAATACTGTTGCTATTTTAGGGGAAATTTTATTTGAAACATACTAAGGTTTGTTAATAATTCTGACTTCCTGCTGTAGGCAGCTGAACCATTTGTCAACTGACCATGGGTTTGTAGCAGGAAGAGGCTGAGAACAAACCCTGGACAACATGTGAGTAGATTAATTACAGTGAAAACTAATAAATCCAATGGCTCTACATCTTAGTCTTAAGAAATTGTCTCTCTCTTTTTTTTTTTGCTTTTTAGGGTCACACCTGTGGCATATGTAAGTTCCCAGGCTAGGGGTCAAATTGGAGCTGCAACTGCTGGCTTACACCGCAGTCACATCAACATAGGATCCAAGCTGTGTCTGCAACCTACACAATAGCTCATGGCAATGCTGGGTCCTTAACCCACTGAGCAAGGCCAGGAATGGAACCCACATCCTCATGTATACTAGTTTTCTTAACTCACTGAGCCACAGTGGGAACTCCTGTCGCATTATTTTGAAATGTGCTATCTTAAAACGGAAGAGAGAAATGCTGTCTCCCTGTAAAGTTTTCTTGCAGGGAGATTAATCCAGAGTTATGGCTCAGGATCAGCAATAATTTCTCCTACACTTTTATTTTATAGGAAAGGTAAGTCTGGAGAGTCTTGGATATTTAGTTGAATTTTTCAGAGCAAAATATACCCCTGAATTAATGAGCGAGATTTGAAGCATTTCCCCTTTCCTTTCACAACCTTTGAGAAAGTTTAAAGTTAAAAATGGAAAGGGTGTGGCAAGAGGTTAAAGTCAGACAGAAGCCCTTATTTAGTCCATTCAGTAACTCTTTACTGAATGTACATTATGGGCCAGCCAGTAAGCTGATTGTCTGAGCCTAATCACCATACAATAAACATAAATCATTTGCACAGTTTTAATACATACTGAGTTTTCCAGTAACATAGCTACCATTAGAGACATGATTGCTTGTCTTGTTTTGTGTTTTGTTCTGAAGTTTTCCAAGAGCTGATCACCATTTCTCAAAATTGGATTGAGGACGAAAATACCACTCATGGCCTTTCAGTCACCAGAACAGCATACCCAGCTCCGCCAGCATTTGTGCCCCTATTCACATGATTCCCCATGGGTATCCCGTTGTTCTAGCACCATTTGGTGAAAAGACCACCCTCTTTCCACTTTACACCTTCATTGGAAAGCAATTGCCTCTGTATGTGTGGACTTGCTATTTTTTTGTAATAATATATTCATTTAATACTTATGTTAATATTAACCACTGTAGCTTGAAATTAGGCAGTCTAAGTCATTTTAAAATTCTTTTTTAAGATTGTTTCAGCTACTCCTGGTCATCTTCATTTCTATATGAATTTTAGAATCACCTTATTGATTTAAAAAGAGCTTACTTAAATTTTTTTCTGCATTTTGTTAAATCTATAAATCAGTTTAGGAAGAATTGTCATTTTAGCAATATCAAGTCCCCTGACCTGTAAGCAAAGCCTATTTATTTATTTGGGTGCTTAAAGTATCTCTTAGCAATGTTTTTGTAGTTTTCAAGTCTTGTACTTCTCTTATTAGATTTATTCCAAAGCTTCTTGTATTTTTTGATACTGTTTTAAATGATTTTGTTTTGTTTTATTTCAATTTCTTATTATTCATTCTTAGCGTATGGGAAAAGAATTGATTTTTGTATAATGATCTTGTAATCTATCACCTTACTAAGTGCACCTCTTTGTGAGTTGTTTTTTTTTGGTAGGTTTCTGTCTTAATTTTCTATATAGATGACTGTGCTGTCTGGGAATAGCACTAAAACCTCCAGTACAATGTTGACTAAAAGTGGTAAGAGTAGACATCTTATCTAATTGCTAATCTCAGGGGAAAGCATTCTCTCTTTTACCATGAAGTATTATATTATCTATTGATTTTTTTCTTATGATCTACCTCAGGTTGAGAAAGTGCCCTTCTATTCCTAATTTGCCAAGAATTTTATCAGACACTGATGTTGAATTTTCTCAAGCATTTTTTTCTGTCTTCTGAGATGATCATGTCATTTTTCCTTTTACTTCGTTAATATCATGAATTATCTTGATTTTTGGACATTAGGCCAACCTTGCATTCCTTAGCACCAGTCCTACCTACTGACTGAGGTTTATGGGACATGAGAGGAGAAACATCCACCATTTCAGTCATGTATCAGCCAAATTGGTGCGTGAAGGAAACAGGGAAAAAAACTCAAAGCAATAGGGGAGAATCCTGAAAACAGGCAGTTTTAGAAGATACAGAGGGGCATAGGGCAGCAGATGATAGGGCCTGGGGGTGGCCAGTGGTGACTGATATGGGCTGTATTAGGAACAAGAAGGTCCAGAGCATCATAGGGATGAAAAATTGGTATTTAGTTTTTTGGAAAACACACCATGGGCATTGTCTGAAAATGCATGAGTCAGATTGGTGCTCTGAGAGTCCAGGAACAAAAGAATCATCCCTTGGGAGGTGTCAGTTGCAGCATATTCATTGTCTACAATGTTTGACTGCTGCATGTTCTGAACAACAGTTCAGACACTGTGGTCTCCATATGTACAGGTTCTTGGGGGGAAGCAAGTTGCAGAGACTGATAATCTGGCATGGCCTAGGCTAGAGATGGCCACAGAGACTCAAGCCTGATATGATACCCGTTGAATTTTGAAGTACTAAACTTCTGTTCCTGTCTTGTTTTAGCAGGATGCTGTCTATATAAATCTCCAACCAGTTGATATCCCTTCCCTGAGCCTTAACTCACCACCCGGGGATCTGCTCCTTGCCAGCACAATTTCATGAAGCCAAGCATATTCCAATCTGTTCCTGGACTCCTATCATTGGGCTCTGCCTATCTGCAATAATACTGATGCTACTTAAGCGGCTGCCAGTTTGCACTGCAACAGGAGTGGACTCTTTTATTTCCAGACTCTTAGAATCATATAGTATACTTCATGGAAACATCTTTGTATTATCCCTTTGTCCACCTCTCCTATTACAGACCTCCCTACCTTAGTGGGTTATTTTAGCCCCTTCTATTAATGCTGAAGTTAATTTTGCTATATCCAATTGCATCCAAAGATAGAAATTTCATTGCAAAATGTAAAGATCTTTTGAGTTATTGTATTCTAGAAATCTCTGCCATTGCTCTTTTCCATAGCTGAGTTAACATTGCAGAGCTATATGATCAGTAGCATTACACTTCTATTCACTTGCACTTACATCTGAACAGGTATGTTTAAGTTATACTTAAGGAGTTACCATATTAGACTAGATAGGCACAGTCCAGGGACAGGAGTCCAAGAACAGACTGGAAGATGCTTGACTTGATAGAATTGTGCTGACGAGGAGCACATCCCCAGATGTTGAGTTAAGATTAAGGGATTGGATATCAGGTAGCAACAGTGGAACTAGTTTAACTCCCATTTTGGGTAAGTAGAGAAAGAGAAATATGATAGGCACTAATGAGTGTAACCCATTTCATAATTAAATCCCATGTCCATGAGCACTACATACCATAGTTCTGCAATAGGCAAAACTGCCAGGGCTGAGTCATTTTGGATTTCTTGATTTTTTCAAAGTGCAGATTATCCCTTAAACTGCCAGTCACATTTGGAAACATCTTTTAGATTAGTCAGCACTTTTGGACATGGGGCTACAAATGGCTGTAATTGCAATTTGGACAGATTATCCCTTAAACTGCCAGTCACATTTGGAAACATCTTTTAGATTAGTCAGCACTTTTGGACATGGGGCTACAAATGGCTGTAAAGGCAAGACAAGTTCCATAATGCTAGTTGTCCTAGAACTTAGTATATGTTATATTTCCTAGGAATCTCAATATTAGAAGCCAATAGCTCCTTGAGTATCTCTTTCTTTCTACTAATTAAGTGCTAAATTAAGTAAATGATTTTGACAATTTGGGATTTTGATAATTGGGGTTTTCTTAGAAACAGTTAAGGGCTGCCCCTTTTAAACATTGCAAGGTAAATTCTCCTAGCCCAAATTCTCACAAGCGGTAAAACCTACTGTCATATAACACATGGAAAGGGCATTAAAAATCATCTGAGCCAACGTCTTTAAGTTCTTTAGGCTGGGTCTCATGAGTTGTTTTAAAAGATGCTTTTAAACCCTTGGTTCTCTGAAATACAGTAAGTAAAATTTATTTTGAGACTATTATAATTTTTCCAGGGATAAGAACCTAAGAAAATGGTTAAAACTCTACAGGCTCCTAATACTAGCATATGGTGATGTCTCTGGAAAACATCTGGTTTTTCATATTCTCTTCAGTGCTACTGTCATTAGAGGCTCCGAGAGCAGTGGAATTTTTCCCCTAATTATTTGTTTAGGTCTCATCCTTTGTAAATTAGGTACATTCATGAAACTGGTTAGAATATGCCCTTTTCTTTTACTTAAAAGGGTATGTGGTTATCTAATTTCATAAAATATCTCATCTTCTATAAAGAGAAATATTGGATGCTTTGGAACCTGTGCTATAACAGGGCTGCCTGGGTTATAGATGCTAACTGTTGAGGCTCAAGTTTGCAGACAGCAGACTGTGGGATTTCTTAGCCTCCAAATTGCATGAGCCAATACCTTACAATTAATCTTTTACTAGATTAGAGAGAGAAAGAGAGATGGGGTGGGACAAGAGGGAGAGTACTCTCTCTTTGCTCTGTTTCTCTGGAGAACCCCAATTAACACAATATTCTATTTCTTTTCTGAGAACTTGGACTTTTTAATTGGCTTTGGGCATGTTCACGATTGCCTGATGTAAGATAACTTCAACATCTTTGTCATGTTGACATTGTTATAGGTTCATCATCTTGTTTCCTTGTCCCATGTGAGTTGAGATTTTCCTGGTTCCTGGTTTTCTACTTTTGGCTTGTTATGTTGAACATTTTGAATATTATGAGACTTTGGGTCTTGTTTAAATCCTGTGGAGGATGTTGATATTTTAATTTAAGCAGGCAGGTGAAATGGTTGGGTTTAGGTCACATATTCCAGTCTTCCTTCTGTAGGCTCCAGTTCTGTCAGTTCCAATTCAATTTTCAAGTTCTTTGCAGTGCTTTTTACAATGCTACTTGAATTCTATCCCATATGCGTGCTGCCCAGTGGTCAGACTTGGAGTTGGCTAGTAGCATATTTATCAGTTCAGTTCTTAAAATCTCTGGCATGCTAAGTAGGGTGAGATCTACAAGTGCACAGTTTAGAGCTGAGCCCCAGAGTTCATAAACAATTGAGAGTCCTCCTACTCAGTCTTCCTTGGTCTTTCTTCTTTCACAGGTGTCAGATCGGGATCACAACCTTAAGGCGCTCCATGCCTACTCTAGCCATCCTTTCCCTCTGTCCTTCACAGATTCTTCTTCTAATGAATCTAATGCCTTTCTAATCTCATCATAGAAACTGCTTATTGAAGGACAAAAAATAATACCCTGCACAAGGACAAACTGCAGTAGATTGTACAGTAATGACCCTGATGTATCTGCCTTTCAGTATTGACTCCCTTGTATGGTCCCCTACTTCGTCAGTTAAGGTTCTTCAGAGAAATAGACTAGAGATTTATTTTAAGGGATTGGCTCATGTGATTCTGGGGGCTGGCAAGACTGAAAACAGGCAGGGGCAGAATTTGAAAGTTAGAGGAGACACTCAGGTCTTCAAGACTACACATTCCTTATCATTTCTGGCTATCCAGGCTTCCTTTATCAGCCACAGTGAGGTATTTCTCATTAGTGCTTCACTGTTAAGGTTTGTCTCATCTGAAACAATGTCATGTTTTATTAACATATTGTGCAATCAAATCAAAATATTCTAATGAGATCCTGCTGTGTAGCATTGAGAACTATGTCTAGATACTTATATCGCAACAGAACAAAGGGAGGAAAAAAATGTATACATGTAAGTGTAACTTGGTCCCCATGCTGTACAGTGGAAAAAATAAAGTATAAAAACAATATTCTATTTGTGTTTTAAAAAATAAGTAAAGAAAGCTGAAGGAGTAAAAAGTATTGTTTTGTCTTTTATCCTGTATTTCAGGATCCTTACTTGTAATAACTTCTTTATAACTCTGTTTACTCTGTATAATAAGATATTCCTAATTCTAGAATATTTCAATACAGTTCATTTGCTTAAGAAAATCTGAATTCAAAAATTATCTGAAATAATCATGATAAGAATAATAAGGCCTGTTTTATATAATTTTTCAAAATATGACCTTATTTTCATCTCATGATATATCCTACCTATTTTTTTTTCCATTTAAAGTACTAGCTGAATTTAGCCATAGAAAACGAGTTACTCATTTCTATCTAATAATCTCAGAAGATTCCTTCCTTTTTGTTCAGTGTGTCTAAGGAGGAAAGATGCTTTTATATCCATTCGTATCTACCTGATTTAATTGGTGGGTTTTGATATAATTTAATTAACACTCGGCTTTTGTTACTTGATATAGCAGTTTCATACTTGATATGAGCCATGTATGCCATTTAAAATATGAACAATATAATACCATTGTTCCCTCTTTTGAACACTTAGGTACTACTGCTTTGTTAGTGGAGAAGTAGGTAGCTCAAGAAGGTATGTAGCTTGATTTTATTAAAAAAACAAAATTACTGCTTATATTGTGCTTTAAGAGTGAAAGAAGTTTAAGCACAACAAAAATCTCTCATAATCTAGGAGTTAACAGATATCTTATTCCTATGCTTCAGTTAAAAGAACTGGTCATTTCTAAAAGTATGGTGTATGTTTAGAGTACTAAACTGATACAGTATTTAAGAATTTTCAAAAACAATCCTAAACAAAATTCTTCTATTACTATGTCAGTGATACAATTTAACATTTTCCTAATTTGTCTTGTGTCAAGTTTGCCTCAAGGTATGATCTGAAATGTTGGAGAATAATGGAAATTTCTGAATGGCATATATAGGATGATGAGGGATTTGCCTGGAGGAACACTAGGCCAGTATCATTACTTCAACTCCATTTTTTTGTCCTCGCATCCTTTGAAGAAATACAGCATTATCTGATTTATTTGTCACAACAAAACAAACAAGTAGATACTGTTGAATCCATTTTACTGTTAAGAATATTGATATAATTCAGCTAATAAATGGTTATAGTTAACCATCTTTCCAACTTCAGGGTCATTCTACATTTGTTCTTATGCCCATCCTTCTCTTTCAATAAATGGGAAAACAGTAGGTTTTCTTTTCTTTTCTTTTCTTTTCTTTTCTTTTCTTTTCTTTTTTTTTTTCATTTTAGGGTCGCCCGTGCAGCATATGGAGGTTCCCAGGCTAGGGGTCGAATCGGAGCTGCAGCTGCCGGCCTACACCACAACCATAGCAAGGACAGATCTGAGCTGCACCTGTAACCTATGCCACAGCTCACAGCAATGCCGGATCCTTAACCCAATGAACAAGGCCAGGGATCAAACCCGCATCTTCATGGATACTAGTCAGATTCTTTACCACTGAGCCACAATGGGAACTCCTGGTTTCCTTTCTTTTTTAAAAAGGCTGTTGAAGTATAGTTGACTTGCTATGTCATATTAATTTCTGCTATACAGTAAAGGGACTCATTTGTACATATTGTAAACAGTCTTTTTCATATTATTTTCCTTTATCACAGGATATCGAATATACTACCCTATGCTAGACAGTAGAACCTTATTATTTATTGATTCTGTATATTAGTTAGGATCTGCAAATCCTAAACTCCCAATCCCAGTCTCCTTCACCCTTCCAATGCCTTGGCAACCACAAGTCTGTTCTCTATGTCTGTGAACCTGTTTCTGTTTTTTAGATAAGTTCATTTGTGTCATAATTTAAATTCCACATGTAAGTGATATATGGTGTTTATCTTTCTATGACTTCACTGAATATGATCATCTCTAGTTGCTGTGAATTTCATGATTTTGTTCTTTTTATGGCTAAGTAGTATTCCATTATAACTTGTACTACATCTTCTTAATCCACTCGTTGATATACATTTAGGTTGTTTCCATGTCTTGTCTATTATAAAGCGAGTTGTTATGAACATAGGAGTGCATATATTTTTGCAAATTATAGTTTTTTTCTGGGTATATCCCCTGGAGTGGGACTGTTGGATCACATGGCAACTCTATTTTTAGTCTTTCTGAGAAACCTCCATACTTTTCTGCATAATGGAAGTACCAATTTACATTCCCACCAATGGTGTGAAAGGGTTCTATTTTCTTCACACCCTCTCTAACATAATTTGTAGATTTTTAAATGATGGTTATTCTGATTGGTGTGAGGTGATACCTTATGGTAGTTTTGATTTGCATTCCTCTAATAATCAGTGATGATGAGCATCTTTTCATGTGCCTATTGGCCATCTGTGTCTTCTGTAGAGAAATGTCTATTTAGATCTGTGCATTTTTTGATTGGGTTTGGTTTTTTGGTTATTGAGGTGTATTAACTATTTGTTTATTTTGGAAATTAAGCAGTTGTCAGTTGCATTGTTTGTAAATATTTTTCCCCAGGCCATAGTTGTTTTATTTTTTTGTTTATGGTTTCCTTTGTGTACAGAAGTTTGTAATTTTGATTAGGTTCCATTTGTTTATTTTTGCTTTTATTTCCATTGCCTTGCGAGACTGACCTGAGAAAACATTGGTACAATTTGTCTGATAATGTTTTGTTTATGTTCTCTTCTAGGAGTTTTATGGTGTCATGCCTTTTATTTAAGTCTTCAAGCCATTTCGAGTTTATTTTTGTGCAGAGTGTGAGGGTGTGTTCTAACTTCACTGATTCACATGAGGCTGTCCAAATTTTCCAACACCATTTGCTAAAAAGACTGTCTTTTTTTTTTTTTCCCATTTTATGTTCTTGCCTCCTTTGTGGAAGACTGAGTGTAGGTTATGTGGGTCTATTTCTGGGCTCTTTATGCTGTTCCACTGAATCATATGTCTGTTTTTGTGCTACTACTACATTGTTATGATTACAGTAACTTTGTTGTAGTAGTGTATGAAATCTGGGAGGGTTATGCCTCCTGCTTTGTTCCTGTTCTTAAGGATTGCTTTGGCAACTCTAGGTCTTTTTTGGTTCCCTACACATTTTTTTTGGCCACACCCTCAGCGTGTGGACGTCACTGGGCCAATGATGGAGTCCACACTATAGCAAAGACCCTAGATGCTGCACTGACAACTCCAGTTCCTTAACCCACTGCACAAGAGAACTCCCTCCACATAAATTTTTGGATTATTCTAGTTCTATGAAAAATTTCATAGGTAATTTGATAGGAATTACAGCAAATCAGATTGCTTTGGGTAGTATTGTCGTTTTAATAATACTAATACCTCCAATACAAATGGGATATCTTTCCATTTCTTTGAATCATCTTCAGTTTCCTTTATTAATGTTTTATAGTTCTTAGAATATAAGGCTTTCTCCACCTTGGTGAAGTTTATTCCTAAGTATTTTTTTTCCTACAATTTTAAAAGAGATTGTTTGCATTCCCTTTTTTATATTTGTTAGTATACAGAAAAGGAACCAATTTCTCTGTGTTAATCTTGTATCCTGCAACTTTGCTGAATTCATTAATCAGTTCTAGTGGAGAATGTAACAGTTTATTCAGTTTCTGTGTGGAGTCTTTAGAGTTTTCTATTTATAGCATCATGTTCATTTTCATATAATTGCAATTTTATCTCTTCTCTACCAATTTGAATATCTTTTATTTCTCTCTGTTGTCTGATTACTAGGTTTTCCACTATTGTGTTGAAGACAAGCTGTGAGAGTGGGCATCCTTGTCTCATTCAAGATTTTAACAGGAAGGCTTTTTTAGCTTTTCACCATTTATTATATTGGCTAATGGCTTTTATCATGTTGAGATATGTTCCCTATGTACCCACTTTGTTGAGTTTTTATCATGCATGGATGTTGAATTTAATCAAATGCTTTTCTGCATCTCAGTTGATTATGTAAGTTTTGACTTTTCATTTGTTGATGTAATATAGCATATTGATTGCATATGTTGAACCACTCTTGTGACTCTAGGATGAAGCCAATATGCTTGTAGTGTATAATCTTTTTTTATGTGTTGTTGATTCAAGTTCCTAATATTTTGTTGAGAAATTTTGCATCTAATTCATCAAAGATATTGGCCTGTAATATCCTTTCTTGGTAGTGTCTTTGGTTTTCATATCAGGGTGATGTCTTTGGGAGCATTTCTTCTTTTTCAATCTTGTGGAAGTTTGAGATGGACTAATATAAGCTCTTCCTTGTAGATTTGGTTAAGTTTGTGAATCCATCTGGCCCTGGACTTTTGTATGTAGGGAGGTTTTTTTTGTTTTACAGATTATATTTCATTTATAGTGAGAAGTCTGTTCAAATTATCTATTTCTACTTGATTCAGCTTTGGTGGACTGTATGTTTCTAGAAAGTTGTCCATTTCTTCTAGATTGTTGAATTTATTGGCATATAATTGGTCATAGTATTCTTTTTTTTTTTTTTTGTATTTCTGTTGTATCAGTTGAGATTTCTCCTTTTCCATTCTTTATTTTGTTTTAATGGGCTCTCTTTTCTTCATGGTGAGCCTGGCCAGAGGTTTAACTTCTTTAACCCTTTCGGAGAACCAGATCTTGGATTTATTGATTTTTCTTTTTTTCTTTTTTAGGGCCACACCCATAGCATATGGAGGTTCCCAGGCTAGGGGTCAAGTTGGAGCTGCAGCTGGCAGCCTATGCCACACCCATAGCAACACAGCATCTGTGCCAAATCTACAAACTACACCACAGCTCACAGCAGCGCTGGATCTTAACCCACTGAGCAAGGCCAGGAATCAAACCCGCAGCCTCATGGATACTAGTTGGGTTTGTAACCTACTGAGCCTCAATGGAAACTCTCTGTTGTTTTTTTAATCTTTATTTCTCCTTCCTTCTGCTGACTTCAGGTTTTGGTTTTTTTTTGTTTTTTTTTTTTTTTTTTTAGTTCTTTTAAGTGGTGGGTTAATTCATTTATTTGTGACTTTTCTTGTTTCTTAAAGAAGGTCTGTGTCCATATGAACTTCCCTCTAAGAACTGCTTTTGCCATACCCCATAAATTTTGTGTTTGTTTTGTCATGTGTCTCAAGGTACTTTTTGATTTCCTTATTGACCATTGGCTTTTTTTTTTTTTTTTTTTTTTGCCACCATGCTGCATATGGAGTTCTCAGGCCAGGGATCAGATCTGTACTGCAGTTGCAACCCATGCAGCTGCAGCAACACTGTATCCTTTAACCACTGCACCAGGCTGGGGATCAAACCTACGTCCCAGTGATCCAGAAACACCAATGATCCCACTGCACCACAGCAGGAACAGTCCCATTGGCTTTTTAATAGCATGTTTAGTATCCATGTAGGTGTTTTTTGGTCGTTTCTCTTCCTGCGGTTGATTTCTAGTTTTATGCTGTTGTGGTCAGAGGAGATGCTCAAATAACTTCTGTACTCTTATATTTGTTGAGGCTTATTTTGTGCCCTATTATGTGGTTAATCCTAGAGAATATTCTATGTGCACTGAAAAGAATCTGTATGCTTTTTTGTATGTAATGCCCTGAAAAATATCAATTAAGTCTAATAATTTTATTGTATAATTTAGGATCTCCATTGCTTGTCTAGAGGATCTGCTCATTGATGTGAGTGGGTTGTTAAATTCTCCTACAATTATTGTTCTCCCTTCAGTTTCTCCCTTTATGTCTGTCTGTATTTGTTTTGTGTTTGGGTACTCAATGTTGGGTGCATGTATGTTGATGAATGTAACATCCTTTCCTTGAAAGTGAAACTTTCATCAGTATATAGTGTCCTTTAAGGCCTTTGTTCTAAAGTCTATTTTGTTTTATATGGGTTTTGAGACTTCCGCTTGTCATTTTTATAAAATGTCTTTTTCCGTCCCCTCAAACTACATGTGTCCTTTGCCCTTGTTGGCAGCACATTGTATATGTTCTTTTTTTTTTTTCTTTTTTAATACAATTTGCTACCCTGCATACCTTTTTCGATGAATTTTTATTTTGTATTAGATGATTTTTTATAGATGATTTCCAATGTGTAAAGTGATTCAATTATAAATATACATATATCCATTGTTTTTCAGATTGTTTCCCCATAAAGGCTGTTACAGACTATTGAGAAGAGTTCCCTGTGCTATACAGTAAGTTGTTAATTATCTGTTGCATGTATACAGTATGTATATGTTAAGCTAATTTATCCTTTGCCCATATTTCTCCTTTGGTAACCATAAGTTTATTTTCTGTGAGTCTGTTTGTTTTATAAATAGGTTTATTTTTATCTTTTTCTTTAAGATTCCATGATATCATATTATGTTTGTCTGGCTTACTTACTATGATAATCTCTAGGTCCAGCCATGTTGCTGCATATGGAATTATTTCATTCTTTTTTGTGGCTGAGTAATATTCCACTGTATATATGTGCCACATCTTCTTTATCCATTCCTATGCTGATGAACATTTAGGCTCAGTCCATGTCTTGGCTGTTGTAGTAAATAGTGCTGTGGTGAGCATTGGGGTGCATGTATCTCTTTGAATTATGGTTTTCTTTGATATATGCTCAGGAGTCAGATCAATGGATCATATGGTAGTTCTATTGTCTAAAAGTCTTTTAAGGAACCTTCAAATTGTTCTCCACAGTGATTGTACCAATTTATATCCCAAGCAAAAGTGTAGGACTCCCTCTCCATAACCTCTCCAGCATTGATTGTAGACTTTCTGATGATAGCCATTCTGATTGATGTGAGGTAGTTGTAGTTTTGATTTTCATTTCTCCAATAATTAGTGATGTTGAGCATCTTTTTTTTTATTTTTATTTTTTCCATCTGTATGTCTTCTTTGGAGAAATGTCTATTTAGCTCTTCTCAATTTTTTTGGTTGGGCTTGTTATTTCATATTGAGCTGCATACGTTGTCTGTATATTTTGGATATTAAGCCCTTGTAAGTTACATCATTTGCAATTATTTTCTCCAATTCTGTTTTTTCATTTTGCTTATGGTTTCCTTTGCTATGCCAAAGCCTAAGTTTACTTAGGCCCCATTTGTTTATTTTTTGCTTGTATTTTCATTACTCTAGGAGATGGATCCAAAAAGATGTGGTGATTTATGTCAAAGAGTGTTCTGCCTCTAGGAGATTTATAGTATCTGGTTTTACATTTAGGTCTTTAATCTATTTTGAGTTTATTTTTATGTAGGGTTTTAGGGAGTGTCCTAATTTCATTCTTTTACAATAGCCATCCAGTTTTCCTGGCACTATTTGTTGATAGACTGTCTTTTCTCTATTGTATATTCTTGCCTCTTTTATTGTAGGTTAATTGACCATAGGTGTGGGGGTTTATCTATCCTGTTCCAATGATCTATACTTGTTTTTGTGCCAGGTCCATACCGTTTTGATGACTATAGCTTTGTTATGTTGTCTGAAGTCAGGTAGCCTAATTCCTTCAGCTTCATTTTTCTCTCTAAGGATTGCTTTGCCTGTATTGGGCCTTTCGTATAAATACAATTTTTAAAATATTTCGTTCTAGTTCTGTGAAAAATGCCCTTGGTAATTTGATGAGGAGTGCATTGAATCTGTAGATTGCCTTGGATAGTATAGTCATTTTGAGAGTATTGATTCTTCCAATCCAAGGACATGGTGTATCTATCTATCTGTGTCATCCATTTCTTTCCTCAGTTTCTTATAGTTTTCAGAGGACTGGTCTTTTGCCTCCATAGATAGGTTTATTTCTAGGTATTCTTTTTGATGCAATGGAAAATGGGATTGTTTCCTTAATTTCTTTCTGCTCTTTTGTTGTTACAATATAGGCAAGCAAAAAATTTCTGTGTATAGATTTTGTATCGTGCAACTTTACTGAATTCATTAATAAGCTCTAATAGTTTTCTGGTAGCATTTTTAGGATTTTCTATGTGTAGTATCATGTCATCTGCAAACAGTTTTAATTCTTCATTTCCAATTTGGACTCCTTTTAGTATTTTTCTTCTCTGATTGGCATGGCTAGGAATTCCAAAATGATGATGATTAAAAGCGTCAAGAGTGGACATTCTTGTCTTGTTCATAATTGTAGTGGAAATGGTTTCAGCTTTTCACCATAGAGAATGATGTTAGCTGTTGGTTTGTCATATCTGGCCTTTATTATGTTAAGGTAGGTTCCCTCCACGGCCACTTTCTGGAAACTTATTAAAAAGGGGTGCTGGACTTTATCAAAAGCTCTTTCTTCTATTGAGACAATCATATAGTTCTTGTTCAAATTGTTAATGTGGCGTATCACACTCCTGATTTGCAGATACTGAAAAATCTGTGCATCCCTGGGATAAATCCCACTTGATTATGGTGTGTATGGCCCTTGTAATATACTGTTGGATTTTTGGTTTGCTATTATTTTAAGGATTTTTGCATTTATGTTCATCAATTATATTGGCCTGTAATTTTCTATTTTGTGGTACATCTGGTTTTGGTATCAGGGTGATGGTGACCTAACAGAATGAGTTTGGGAGTGTTCCTTACTCTGCAGTTTTTTGAAAACACTTCAGAAGGGTAGGTGTTAACTCCAGTGTCTTAGTATAGTTGGGTTTATTTTGCTTGCCATGCTCTGTTCTTCTTGTTCCTAGATGTGCTTCCTTCCTTAGATTTGGGAAGATTTCAGCCATAATTTGTTCAAGTACATTTTCAATCCCCTTCTTTCTTCTGGTATCCCTATCATGTGTAGATTGGCACACTTTATATTATCCCATAGTTATCTTAGGCTGTGTCTGCACAGGCAGTAGCAGTCCTCTCCATGGGTCAGTCATCTAAACCCCAAGTTTCAGCCCAGCCCCTCCCTGTAACACCAGATGCGTATCTCAAGCTAGGGTGCACAACCTCTATGCAGGACCCTCATCCTTTGACTCCACTATCTAGAATACCTCTGCTTTCTATTCTTTCACCCTTCCCTTCTCCTTATTTCCTTCTTTCCAAGTATGACAGGATGGTAGACTTATATAGTTCTGAAGTTCAACTAAAATATATAACTAAGTTTTATAGTGATTTGTTACATTATACCTTTGTTAAAGTACTTCACACAAGGTAGGAGTTTATAGGATATTTTGTGGCTGAAACTGTTTATCCTATGTCTGATTAAAACATGAAACTTGGTTGTGTACTCTTCGTTTCAATTTTGTATCTATATTTTAAATTTCTGTAAGATATCTGTATGCATTTGCAGTAGACCATCCAGGAAACAAGCCAAAAATGCTACTTAAAAGGGGCTGAAATGTGGAAATATGCTATTAATATTTAAACTTGTAAAGATTTGTCTCTGATTATTAACTTTATGTAACACTGATCTCAAAATAGGTGACTTTAGTACCCCTAGTGAAAAAGTGTTTTGGTCTAAAAATTAGCTTTAACTTATTCACTGAATATCAATATTAATATGCATCATCATATATATGTAAGTAAGTTATAAATCACTCATTTAAAGGGGTATGGAATGTGCAAGGTATGAAGAAGGTCACATCTCTTTCCTAACATGCATAAAATTCAGACTCAAGGTGATTGGATCAAAATGGCAGAGTAGGGCTTGGAGCTTACCCTTCTGCCACAAATACATTTTTTTAAAAAAGTACAGGTCTCACAAAACATCTAGTGAACACTGGCAGAAGACCTCAGAGTTCAAAAAAGGCAAGAAAGTCTCCACATAGCTGGGTAGGACAAAAAAATAAAAGAGAGAAGAGAAAAAAAGGAGTCAGGACAGTACCAGCACCACTGGGAGCGAGCTGGGAAAGAATATAGATTTTTGCACACTGCGAGGCACCTTGACTGGTGGGGAGATCAGCCTGGGCAGAAAGGGAGCTCAGAAGCCTTGGAGGAAACTGTAGCAGCCAGTCTGAGGAGGGCGAAGCAAAGACAGAATGGTCAGTGCCACCCCCTGGCATACCCCAGCCTGATATACTCATCTCCTGGGGGAGGCAGGGTCTGGGTGCTAAGGCTCAAGCTTTGGAGAGAGGACTAGGGTTGGCTGCATAATAGAAACAGCCTGAGGGGGGCTAGGGTGTGTTACACCACAGCAAAGTGAGTGCTAGAGGCGGCATGGGCCCAGCAGATAAGCAGTGTGCCATCCTTGAGTGCAAGGGGGTAGGACTGCCATAGACTTCTTTCTTTGTGTGCATGCACTCTTGGGCAACAGGACACCACTTGCACAGGTTATGGGGTGGATGAAAACTGCCACTGCTATCACTGATTCCAGAGGTAGGTGTAGCCTGCCACCACCAAGGGTCCCAGGATCAGGCACCAACTGCTGCCAAGGGCCCAGTGACCAGGTGCTGCTACTCACCTCCTGAGTATAAAAGAGGGTTTTACACTCAAAAAGATACATGCACCCAATATAACCACCCAAACACATAAAACAAATGCTAAACATACATAAAGGGAGAAACTGATGGGAATACAATAATAGTAGGAGACTTTAACACTACACTCCTATCAATGTACAAATCTTCTAAGCAAAAAATAAGGCAACAGAGATACTAAATCTAGATACTCTAGAACTATTAGACTTAATTGATATTTTTAGGACATTACATTAAAAAAAGAACACATTCTTTTCAAGTACACAGAATATTCTCCAAGATTAACCACAAACTACGGCACAAAACAAGCTCTACAAATTTAATAGTACAGAAGTTATTTCAAGCATCTTCTATGACCCCAATGGCATAAAATTCGAAATCAACTACAGGAAGAAAAATGAGGAAAAAACCACACATGCACACACACACAAAATGACTAATGGAGACTAAACAAAATGCTACTAAAGAAAACCAGTGAGTCAATGAAGAAATCAAAGAGGAAATTAAACAGAGGCACAGGTTCAATTCCTGGCCCAGGGATTTTCACATGGCACAGGAGTGCTCCCCCCACCCCCCAAAAAAGAAAGAGGTTGAAAAAAGAAAAATACCTTGAGCAAATGACAATGAAAACACAACCATACAAAATCTATGGGATGGCACAAAAGCAGTTCTTAGAGGGATGTGCATAGCAATTCAGGCCCTCCCAAAACAAACAAAAATCTCAACCTTATCTACCAATAAAAGAATCAGAAAAGAAAAAACAAAACCTAATGTCAGCAGAAGCAAGGAAATAATATAGATAAGAGAGGAAATGAATAAAATAGAGTTTAAAAAACAATAGAAAAAAATGAATAAAACCAAGAGCTTGTTCTTTGAATGGGTAAACAAAATTGACAAACCTTTGGCCAGGCTCACCAAGAAGAAAAGAGAGAAAGCCCAAATAAAATAAATGAAAAAGGAGAAATCTCAACTGATACCACAGGTGTGTGTGTGTGGGGGGGGGGGGGGGGGGAAGAAACATAAAAGAACACTATGACCAATTATATGGCAACAAATTCAACAACCTAGAAGAAATGGACAACTTTCTAGAAATATACAGCCCACCAAAGCTGACTCAAGAAGAAACAGATAATGTGAACAGACTGATCGCTATGATTGAAGTAGAATCTATAAACACCTCCACCTATAACTGAAATAGAATCTGTAAACTACAACAACAAAACTCCCTAAAAATAAAAGTCCAGGGCCAGGTGGCTTCACAGGCAAATTCTACCAATTAACTTACTGATCCTTCTTAAACTTTTCCAAAAGATTGAAGAGGAGGAAACTCTCCCAAAGACATTCTATGAAACCACCTTCGCCCTGATACTAAAACCAAAGATGACATCAAAAAAAATCACAGGCCAATATCTTTGATGAATACAGATGTAAAAATTCTTAATAAAATAGTAGCAGACCCAATCTAACAAGATAGTAAAAGATCATACACCACAACCAAGTGGGATTCATCACAAATTCACAAGGATGGTTCACATACACAAAGCAATGTCATAAACCACATTAAAAAAGAACAGTCAAAAACCCCATCATCTCAATAGACGGCAGAAAAAGGATGACAAAATACAAACATCCATTCATAGTAAAAGAGGAAACGTATTCCAACCTAATTAAAAGCCATTAATGACAAACTCACAGCCAGTATACTAGTCAAGAAAAAAGCTGAAAGCCTTCCCACTAAAATCTGGAACAAGACAAGGATGCCTACTCTCACCACTTCTATTCAATATAGTATTAGAAGTCCTAGCCACAGCAATCAAACACAAGAAATAAAAACTTATGCAAATTGGAAGGAAAGAGGTAAAACTGTCACTATATGCAGATGATGAGAACTATATATAGAAAACTCTAATGGAGTTCCCATGGTGGCGCAGCAGAAACTAATATGACTAGGAACCATGAGGTTGCTGGTTTGATCCCTGGCCTTGCTCAATGGGTTGAGGATCTTGCACTGCCATGGGCTGTGGTGTGGGTCACAGATGTGGTCTGGATATGGCGTGGCTATGGCTGTGGTGTGGGCTGGGGGTTGTAGCTCTGATTGGACACCTAGCCTTGGAACCTCCATATGCCACAGGTGCAGCCCTAAAAAGACAAAAGACTAAACAAAAAACAAAACCCTCTAAGTACTCCACACACAAAAACTACTAGATCTGATCAACAAATTCAGCAAAATACCAGGATACAAGATAGATATTGAGAAATTGGTCACATTTCTATATATTAACAATGAAACATAAGAAAAGGTAAGTAATAAAGCCAAATAATACCTTTTAAAATCACATCAAAAAATATCTAAGAATAAATCTGACCAAAGAAGCAAAAGACTAATACACTGAAAACTATAAAATATTAATAAAGGAAATTAAAGAGGATACAAAGAAATGGAAAGATACTGTGAGCTCTTGGATTGCAAGAATATTGTTAAAATGGCAATACTACTCAAAGCAATCAGATTTAATGTGATCCTTATCAAATTACCCATGACATTTTTCACAGAACTAGAATAATCCAAGATTTTTTACGGAACCATTCAAGACCCAGAATTGCCCTGAGGGAGGAGTGGGGGTAAGAAAAAACAAACCAGGAAACATAAATCTCCCAAACTTCAGGCAATGCTACAAAGCTACAATAATCAAAATAGTGTGGTATTGGAACAAAAACAGATATACCAATCAACTGAAACAGAATAGAGAGCCCAGAAATAAACTCATACTCCTTTATTAATCTTCCATAATGGAGACAAGTATATAAAATGGGAAAAAGACATTTCTTCAGCAAATGGTGTGGGGAAAATTGGAAAGCTGCATGTAAATCAATGAAATGAGAACACATCCTCACACCATGCACAAAAATAAACTCAAAATGGCTTGGACATTTATAGGCATGACACCATAAAACTTCTAGAAGAGAACATTAGGCAAAACATTCTTGGCATAAATCAACTGTTTTAGGTCTGTTTCTGGAGATAATGGATGGAAAAATAGAAATAAACAAATGGAACCTAATCAAATTTACAAGCTTTTGCACAGCAAAAGAAGCCATTAAGAAAATGAAAAGGCAACCTATAGATAGGGGGGAAATATATGTAAATGATGCAACCAACAAGTGCCTAATCTCCAAAATATACAAACAACTTACACAACAAAATCTCAATAAAAAAATGGGCAGAAGCCATTTCTCCAAAGACATACAGATAGCCATTATGCACACAAAAAGATGCTCAGGATCACTAATTATTAGAGAAATGTAAATCAAAATTGCAGTGAGGTATTGCTTCACACCGGTCAGAAATGACCATCATCAAAAAGCTTATAAATAAATGGTGTTGAGGGTGTAAATGGAACCCTCCCACATTGTTGGTGAGTATGTATGAGGGTGTAACTACTATAGAAGACAGTATGGGGGTTCCTTGGAAAACCAAAAATAGAAATACCATATGCTCCAGGAATCCTACTCCTGGGCATGTATCCAGAGAAAACTACAGTTAGAAAAGATACATGCATCCATTTTCATAGCAGCACTATTTACAACAGCCAAGACATGGATCAACCTACACATACACAGATGAGTGGATTAAGAGATGTGGTACATGTATACAATAGAATATCACTTGGCCATAAAAAAGAATGAAATAATGCCATTCACAGCAACATGGATGCAACTAGAAATCCTCAAAATAAATGAAATTAGAAAGACAAATACCATATGATTTCACTTGTATGTGGAATCTAAAATATGGCACAAATGAACCTATCTAAAAACAGAAACAGACTCACAGCCAAAGGGGAGGGAGGAGGGTGAGGGATGGACTGGGGGTTTGGGGGTTAGTAGATTCAAACTATTATATTTAGAATGGATAAATGACAAGGTACTACTGTATAGGACAGGGAACTATATCCAGTGTCCTGTGATAGACCATGATGGAAATGAATATGTATATAAAACTGAGTCCCTGTGCTGTACAGCAGAAATTGGCACAATATTGTAAATCAACTCTACTTCAATAAATAGTATAAAAAATTCAGAATCAGAATTGGCGTTTGTATAAATAATTGTGATTCGTCTCCATTAAGAGGAGAAAGACATGTCAAGGCATGGAGGTTAAATCTTAACTCTATCATATATAAGATTTAGAAAAGATATTTGAGTTCTTAAATTGCAGTACTTTTACTTGAAAATTTCTTTTCTTTTTAGGGCTGCATTTGTAGCATATGGAAGTTCCCAGGCTAAGGACTGAATTGGAGCTGCAACTTCCAGCCTGTATCACAGCCACAGAAGTGCAGGATCTGAGCTGTACCTGCCACCTAGGCCGCACCTTGCAGCAATGCTGGATCCTTCACCCACTGAGAGAGGCCAGAGATTGAACCCACATCCTCAAAGAGACTACATTCTTAACCCGCTGAGCCACAAGGGGAATTCCACTTACCTGAAAGTTTAATCCCAACCTATCCATTTTAAAAGCATTATACTCCTGTCTGTAGGAGATACATGTGGAATTCATCCTTTAATCCTCATGACTCTCTCAAGATCTGTAGCCGAAACAAGACACATGCCCTTTACAGAGCTGGCACGATTAGGGGTGAGATCTGTAACTCAGAAAACCATGGAATAGTTTTTCTCAGTATGAAGCCAACTGGCTCAACTCACATACTTAGTCTAATAATACCCTAATCAACTAAATTTGTCTGCCCCAATTTCATATTTTATAGTTAGAGCAGAAAGGATACAAGTTAATATCCTAAACATCATAATTTGAATCTGGGAACAATACCAACTTGTCTCTGAAAACCCAGCTGAAGGTGAAACTGGAGAATACACGAAGTTAGGCAGCAGCTGAAACAGCACAAGAAATGAATGCCATGTTGAGAAGAGCAGAAAAGGCTGAAAGTGACACTTAAGGGTGTTGTACTCAACACTGCTTTATGCTATGTCCTGGAGAAGGCTACACATTTGCCATGTAGAAGGTGAGCTGTAAACAGTTCTTTTACTTATGTGGTAAACCTGATTACCAAAAAGTAAGCTCAGGAGAAGATTTCCTACATTTTAGTAATAAAATTAGACCTAAGACAGTCAAAATTAAGTGACTGGTTAATTCCCACAAAATTTAATTTTTCAGAACTGCTAATTACTACATGTGACATTCCATAAAAGACTCATCAGTTTCCCAATAAAAGTTCTAGAAAAAATTAAATGTGGTATTGCTCCCCCTGTCCATACTTTTATGTTCCTACTTAGCTTAGGAACCATACAGTTTGCTTCGATTTCATAAAAGTTAACAGCAGACCTTTTGTTCATCAGAGGCAATTTCAGTTCTCCAGAAGCTAATACTTACTTTAAGAAGGGTTAAAAAATACAATACTGGAGGACAGTACACAGCCCTTTTTATGGGTTTCTTTATAACACATTAAAGAATGAACAAAGGAGCTATTGTTTCAACAACTAAACCCCGCTAACGATACTCATTGAGATTTCAGCAGTTATACTTGCGTCAATGGTATTAAAGTCCCTGGAACACTTTTTAAAGAGTCTCTTTTGTTTCAGGTTGTGCATCAGCAGCTACCCTGAGTCAGCAATAACCATAAAAAGGAGGGTCCTGGATTATGTCTATAATGTCAGGCTTTTATCAGATTTACACATTGGTGATGATGAATTTCATATGTTAAGTGCAAAGAACAAATTTCTCTCTAAATACAGACTCCAATACAAGCCCAGGAAGCCATCATATGAAGGCTATATGAGACCAGGAAAGGTAGGACAAATTCATCATCACAGACTAAAAAGCACACAGGATTGTCAGACAGGATAAAAAAAATGCGAAATCTTAACCATAGCTCTTTATTTAGAAACACATCTAAACTTTACATATAGTCACAGAATAGTTTTTAGTAGAATTGGAAAAAAGGTATGCCAGTCAGTCATTATGTAAAAGATGTCAGATAAAATTAACTTTTAAAGAAAAGAGTATTATTTGATGTTCTCCAAGAAAAGACAGTTTTAAAATGAGGTGTCCACTATGAGGTGGGATTCTTTTCACTTTGATATTATTTTGCAGAGGCAAATGTGTGTGCGCGTGTGTGCACGCGAGCACATGCACACTTTCTAAGCTTAATTCCTAGCAAGTCTACAGTGTTTCTTGTCAAAAACAGATATTCTATATAAACTCCTTTCCATTAATTCAGATGATCAAGTTTCAGTGGTTCCCATATCCCTTCTCAATCTTCAGCATATGAATTACTATTTCCTAAAATCTCAGATGAGATTCCTTCTGCTATGTTATATGCCAAGGTGGCATAAAAACTTATTCTAATTGCCTAAATGTTTGCAGGATTCAGAAGTTAAATATTCCACCTAATATTTAGGTAACCTATTTTGTAACAAATATAAACATTTTTACATATGCTGTTTTACAGTATTGTGTTAAGCTTTAAAAATGTAGACAATGGATCAGCAGCACCATTTTGATAAAAGATGCCCTTTGCATTATGTACTAGTTCATGGGCCTAGAAATGTAGACTATTCTGACATGGCCCACACTGAAGGCTCCAGAATTAATTTTTTTACTGTCATAGAACAAATTAACAACCAGCAGTGATAATAGTTTTGAGCCCAATGTAGTTAAGGCTATAAAAGTTCCATTTAGCTAGTTAAATGAATTCTGACAGATCAAAGTTAAATGAATGTATCATTTCTAAATCTACCACTTGGAGAATGATGATGATGATTTTTTTTTTTTTTGTATCAGGGAAACCTCACAAGATTGAAGCAACACTCAAAAAATCAAATAATACCTTTAAAAAAGGAATACCTTTAAAACATTAGCCAAACTTTTATCATCCTTAAATGATATTTGTAAATATCAGGATATTTATGCTCAGAGATTATAAATCAAGTTTCTTTCACTACTAATGATGTTTCTTTTCATGTGGTGTTTATGTTTGACCAAGAATGAGATGACACTTAAAGTGTTTCTCTTGTGGCCCTGAAACCAACTTGACTTAACTGTTGAGATATCTTCCCCATCTAGAAATGCTAAGAAATAAACCGTAAATCATGAAGCCTAGGAGTAATGGCAACTATATTTTCTTCTTTCGTCAAAAACAACTTTAAAATGTTCATCTGGATTTTACTATCAAACTGTGCTAGTTACAGCTCTAGGGTAATATATAGTGCTAATACCAACTGTGGTAGTGATTATATAGATTTATTGTAGATTGATAATAAAATTGAAATGCTTGAAGTTTGCTATATTTACAAATACTACACATATATGTATATGCAATAAACCTCATCATTAATGATGACATCTTAGAATTTTAAAGAGGGACATTTCCTCCTATCTACCCATCTCCATATATTCACAACCCCAAGATGAGTTTTCACAAGCAACGTTTAGATTTGTGAAGGAAAAAAATGACTACTTTCAGTACCTATCCTCTTTGCCTCCCTTCATTTCAGCTTTGGAGAGGTAGCAGCACATAAAATTGAATGCACAAACTAAGGCTATTAAGACCCTCCATATTCACACTTATCCAGTGTGTTAGCTGCAGCAGGTCAGAAAAGTTTTAAACAAAGCAATGTATTTCCATGTGTTAGCATCTCATGAAAATCATCCTCTGCAAACGCATGCACACACATACACACAAAGAAGTGTTTCTCTTTTTTTTTTTTTTTTTGCTTTTTAGGGCCGCACTCATGGCATATGGAGGTTCCTAGGCTAGGCTAGGGGTTGAATCGGAGCTGTAGTTGCTGGCACTACACCACAGCCACAGCAACACAGGATCCAAACCACATCTGGGACCTACAGCACAGCTCATGGCAACACTAGATCCTTAACCCACTGAGCAAGGCCAGGGATCGAACCCACAACCTCATGGTTACTAGTCAGATTCGTTTCCGCTGCACCACAATGGGAACTCCAAAGAAATCTTTCTTAAAAGTGTATTTTAACTATCCTGTATTATCAGGAAGGAATCACCAGTGAATACTTTTATGCTGCAACTGTGAATCACAATGAAGTATTCTGTATGGTCAACAACCACTCTCCCTCATAAAAAAGGAAAGAAAAATAATAGAAGCCAATGACTGTAAAACAAGGAGAAATTCTAGACATACAAATATCTTGAATGTTAAAACACAGAGAGAGTAATTATAAAAGCATATCTGAACCTACCCATATTATTGAATACCATTCAAAATTACTTAGCTCTGACTTCACAGTAAGAGTTTGGCCTTTTTCCAAGGTGGTACCAGAACCATAACCTTTTACAGGCAGGAAAGATGAGAAAGACACTTCAAAGCAGGTACCTGCACTCCGGCTCACCTGTAAGACTTTTTCTCTATGACAGTCTTGTTTATGTTCTGAATTTCTCAATCAAGCCAAATCAATTCTTATCTTTTTGTCATTGACAAATGATTTTAAAGCTGGAGGACACAAATGCTAGTATGTCTGAAATGCTGATAAATAATCATCACTGGGATAAAAGCTGACAGCACGAAATCGTTTTCTAAGGACCTGTTTTGATTTCAGTGCTAGTGTACCAGTACGTCTCTCTCCATATTATTTTCTAAAGTTTTGCTTGACTATAAACCTTTGAGCCTGATCAGGTCTAGAACCTCATCCTTATCAGTTTATTCCACAGCATGGTGATAACATGGTTTTGAGGGTAATTTCCACAGCAGGCCTGTAAACTGTGAGTCACTGAGATTATACAAAATTGGTATTTGGCTTCCTTTCAAGTTTCACATTCATCACATAATCGGGCTATGAAGCATCCCATACAGAAAAGGCAGTATCCAAAGGAATAAGAGAATGTGTTTAAATAATACACACTACTAAATTTTACAGCTGTCCTTTTATATTCAAATGATATTAAGCAAACTGTCATGTTAAATTGAAAACACTTTAAATCTAAAAATAAACTGCTGAAACAAATGACGTAGGGAGAAACACGACCAAAATCTATTTGGGTAAAATACAGTCTATAATTTCAGAACAAATGCTACATATGGCCATACTTAGATATCTTCTAAATTATAATCTGGGCATTTATTTTTCAAAAGTTATCTTTGGTGAGTCTCAAATTTAATACTTTCACTGAGCTTAAATATCTATAATGAACCTTTGTTTCTTTTTAAAACTGGAACTGAGCATAAATAAAATTCTAAAACAAGTTCCCGACTTCAAAGAATTGTGTCTTTAGATAACCTTTTTCTATAAATCATTAGAACTAAATAAATTCCTTAAAATTATACTTCCTCTCTTTTGAATGGGCTCCAAATAGAGAAGTTCATGAACTGGGCTTTATTTTAAATTTATTTCTGGTTTTTGGATTCTTCTATACTATTCTGACAGCACTATTAAGACTTTAGCATATCTTCTCCTAAAACAACGTGTTCACTGTATGTTGCTCTCAAGCGCTTAATTGAAATATAATCTAAAGGAAGAAATTATACTTCTTGTTTTATTGTCCCTTAAGTATCAGTGATAATTTCAATAACAATTGCCAGGTTTGTATTTTATAGTCTACATTCCTAATTATATACGGTTGAGAGTAATTAAAAAATGTTTCAGAATCATCTACTGCCAAGATTGTGGAAAATGTGTTTTGCAAAACAGAATGTAAATGCTCTGAGGACTCTGTTGTATTTGCACGAACACACACTGTGCACTTCTGTGGAACGAGAGGGTAAAGGGCCAGGTTCATCATGACTAATGCTGTAATGCACCTATACTGCTGCCCCTCTGTCAGTCAACAGATACTGAGAACCTCTTTTGTTCCAATTTTTAGTTATAATTAAAGATACATAATATAAACTCAGGAGGATCGGCTTAATAAATACTTCAGTGTTAAGGTCTTTTTTGTAATTTTATAAAAGTATTCTAGACCATGAAGGTCTGCATCTGAATGATGACAGGAAATGTTTCCTGACAATTGTCTAAAATGAGCAACATTTTAATAGATGTTTTAGTTCTTAAATACTTCTTTTAAAGATTTTCATTTTTTTATATTACTGTTGATTAACAGTGTTCTGTCAGTTTCTACTGTACAGCAGAGTGACCCACTGATCTGTTGTAAGGAACTATTACTATATAAGGTCAACTTTTGGTCTGCTTCACAAAATAGCAGGTTTTACCCTGTTATCATGCTTAAAACCTTGAAAATTGCCTCCTATCTTTATCCACAGTGAAATATCTTGGAAATCTTCATCTCTTTCTGGCTAAATTAGTAATAACCAGTTGCACTATCCAGCAGTACAAGTGCATGCACACACAGACTCACACGTGTACAGGGATAGCAATAAAATAAAAAGTCCTCATAAGGAGTATGTTAATAAACTTCACTACAGAGAAATGGCCAAGAAGAAGAGCCATGGTTCCTTTTTCCATTTTTATAAACTATAACATAAGTAGTATTTCGAAGGCTACAGAGTTATTTTTTTTTCCATGGTACCATTTCTGGATAAAAGTAGGGTTTTTTTCTCTCTTTTTTTGCAAGTATATCTATAGACTCTAAAGGTAGGCAAAATAAGAACTATGAGTCCAGTGAATTCTTTTGGCTACTTCTGCTATGCTAATCAGGTGAGAGAAATCTGGGTTTTGTATTAGGAGCCCTTCTGAATGGCTTAATGCCTTTACAGCTGCCACTAGCTGTCAGCTTCACCATGGATATTGTCCATGTGCACTTTGAGGTAGTCATTCCTTGTAAACTTCTTATGGCAAAACTGGCATTCTGCCAGCGGACGATTGGGATTATGCGTCATCTTGTGTCGGATCAGCATTTTCTTCAGGCTAAAAGCCAAGTCACAAACCTAGAAAAGACCCGAAGATACCTATCATTTATATTGAAAAATTTGAAGAAACACCCATTTATCAGTTGTACAATTTACATTATGCAAATTCCTGTTATCAAGTATGTACTTGACAGGCATGAGTGCCCTTGAAATAAATGGAATTTAACATCCAAAGTAAAAGGTAAAGAAAATTCTAATTTCAAGAGTTATTTGCATTTAGTATGTGTCCTCTGCATCACCACAGCCCTCCCTTCCCCCAGCTGCTAGAGTTAACTATCTCTAGAGAAACAACTCCATGGAAACAGTATCTTTCTTCCCATAATCAAGTGTATTGATTATTTCATATTAAACCTCTTAAAATGTCTGATGGTCTAGAGGACATAAATAGCACAAGACCTATCTCACCAGCAATCCAGTCAATTTACAGCCTTTTATGAAGTAAAAGGTTAGCACTGCTTTAAGGATCCTAAGTGGAAGTGGATTACCTGCTATTCCAATTATTTATTTCTGATTAAAAATACTTCATTTAACACATTTTCTTCATGTAAGCTCTATTATACCACAGACACTCAACATTAGTGCCTATTTTTTCTCTTTCATCTTTTCTGGCAAGAAGAATCATCAGCAGATTGGAAAGAAGGAACTACAACAGCCACCATGTATGAATTCAAGAGAGAACACAGCTATTACAAAGAGTATTAGACTCCCGGTCATAGACAAATGATTATGCAAGCAAATAGAATAATTTTCTAGACAAAACACGATGCTTCCAATCAATCTGAGGAAAGGACATTTTTCTTGTGAAACAACTTTGTAACATAAGTTTTACAATTATAATTTAAAATATACTACATACCTTTAAAGCCACTGAAAAACAATGCCAGGTAAGTCCATGCAATAAAAATCAGAGGATAAAAAGGAAAGATCCAGGAATAAGAAATAGCATAAAATAAAATGACTATATGTGAGTTATGATAAGTGATAATAAAAGCCTCAGTACTCAGTAAATCAAGACATTTACTCAGGTTTATTTGTTTAACATCTATACTCCACAAGAACATGAGTTCTATTGAGTGCAGAACTGTTTTTATTTCAGTGTCTGGCACAGGGACTAGGTTTAAGGGCTAACATCAGCTTTCACTGTGTCTCAGGAATCACTCAACAATTTCTAAACATTAGTTCAATCCTCACACCTACTCTTTTAGGTACATACTAGCACTATTATTCCCATTTTACAGAAGGAGAGTGACACACACTTCTGTCTCAAGCAGTTTGCCCAAGGTCACAGAACTAGGACGTGGTTTTCAGGATTTAAACCCAGACAGTCTGGGTTCAGAGTCCCTACCACCCCACCAAGGGCCAACTATTATTAAAGACTCTAACTTTAAACAGCAAATATGTGAGCCCATCATACTTTTTCCCCCACTTTCCTGGCTGACACAATTTTTAAGAAATAAAAATCTCTGGAAAAAAAAAAAGGAAATTCTCAGACAGCTCAGCTCACCAGTGTGTTGTGAGGGATACAAAGCCAAGTCCGTTTACATAGTCACCATGGGAGAATTGCAGCGGCAAGCTGGAGAAATGGCAAGGAAGGTGGACAAGATGCTGAAATCATTGGTGATGGCTCAGAATTAAGGGCTCCTAGAAGCTCCAATAGGAGATGGGAGGGGAATAATCCAACAGATTGCTGAACAAGGGCCAGGAGAGAGGATTAAATATCAGTAGAGCGTAGCTGATGTCATACCTGTGAAACTGACTACCCAGACATTAAAAGCTATGTTTTCATGAACTTTAATGGAGGCATTAAGAGACTTCAAACGGATGCTCGGTATAAATCAGATGAATGTAAGGGATGTTTATAGTCAATTTAAAAATAGGGGTGAGCAAAAAGGAGTTCCAATAGTGAAACAAGGGCACTTCCTTGTCTTTTTTTCCTACCTGTGCTCCAATCTACTCCAACCTAGTATTAATCAATGTGCCAAAACATATTCTTCCTCTTTGCTGGGGGCAAACTGATTTTGTTTTAAAATAAAGTGAAACATGTTTACCAGAAAGTACTTGAGAAATAATAATGGGATTCTGTACAGACATCCTCAGTTAACAAGTATTTATCACATACAATGTGTCTACCACTTCTGGAAGGAACACAATGACAAAGAGCACTCTGCCCTGCCCTTGTAGAAGTCCACAGTCTTGAGAAGTACTTGTAATGCCACGAACATAATGCTAAGCAGGGACCAAGGAGGCTGCAATGAACTCTTCCTGGATGCAGAAGGGTTACCATGTCCTACACTGGGGAACAACATTCCAGGGAGAGAGAAGAAGAAACACAAAAGTACAGAGAAGTAAAGGGCTAGGCTCAGGTTGGGAGTGACAGCCATTCACTAAGGTTGAAGATGAGACATCATTAGAGGAGAAACTTAAAAAGGAAGTTAGAGGCTGGAGCCAAATTGGGGAGATCCTGGTAATCATAAGAAGAAACTGGAAGAATGTATATTCAGCAAGTGGTAGGAGTGGAAAACTACAGTCTAATTCAGTCAGCAAGCCAAAAGGTATGCAACTGGAGTCAGGAGGCCAATTACGGTTCCACTCCAAGCCAGAAATGATATGGACATAGACTATGATAGTGGTTATTTATTCATTCCTTTAAAAATATTATTGTAAAGACTCTTACATGCCAGGCATTGTTCTAGGTCTGGGAATACAGCAATAAATAAAAACTCTGTTGTCATGGAGCTTATAATAAATAATAAACCAACAAATATGTAATATTTTAAGTGCAGTAAAGGAGAAGATGACTATGGGGTGAGGGTTAATTAAGAAAGTAAAGGAAATGAGAGAGGAAGTAAGTTGAATCAAGAAATGAAAGAAGCATGGGAGGGTGTCCAAGCCAAGGAAACAGCAGATACAAAGAACCACTCCTAGGTGTGTACTTAGTGCATCTGAAAGAACAGCAAAGAAGCCATGTGGCTGGAGAGAGGTGGAGGCAGGGGTGAAGTGAGACAGGTTGGGGTGGGGTGGGGGGCTGCAGATCATATGGGGACTTCCAAACTCTGGTAAAACTCTGGTTTTCATTCTAAATGCAATGGACATTCACTGATGGTTTCAGCAAATGAGACTAATATAACACATATAATCATCTACACACACACACACACACACACACACACACACACACATAAAATCTGACTCAAGTTCTAGAAAGATCATTTTGGGTCGTAAGTTGGGGAGAGACTGTCAGAAGCAAATATAGCAGGAGAGAGATCAATTAAGAAGCTACTGAATTATTCGAGGAGATGAAGCTGGTAGCTGTTCAGATTCTCCCAGCTTACTTATAGAGCCAATCTGATCTGCTACTGCACTGATGTTAAGGAGTGAGACAGAGAAGTGAAGGTGGCAATGGAAATTCAGAGACAGTGAGAGGTGTGAGAAATATATAGAAGCAAAGAGGTCAGGAATTACTGGGGCTGAGAGGAAGCTACATGTATTTGATCCCTGGAATCCGTGGTTGGCCAGTTATAAGCAGTGAATGACATGCAAATCATCAACCCCAGGGAGCCTCAACTGCTTCCTATAGGTGGAAATAACACCTATATATTTCTGGGCTGAGGTGAAATCAGAGAGCATATATACAAACTATGTATCACTATGTCTTTCCGACAAGAGAAGCTCAACTAGATGATGCTATTGGTCGGAAAAAGGGATGTCTAACAAGAGGCTCTGACCTTTGGTTTGGGCTATTTGGAGACGGTGAAGTTCTTACAGAGATGGGTAGTTTAAAGGGAATATGTTGAAAAACTGAGAAGGGGAGATCATGATTTAATTCTGGGATAAAGAGGAGATGTCTTACAGGCAGCTCATAGTTATCTGCCTAGAGTTCAGAAGAGAGATCAAGGCAGGAGCAAGATTTGGAAGTCATCAACTGTGTAGGTAGTAGCTTAAGGTATTTGGCACACTGGAGGAGCTGCATTGGCATGGAATGACTGGGTCTAAGGAATTAAGAGTAGTACTGATCAGTGAATGGCATCTGAGGAAAACTGTAAAGAACTGAGGTAGATATATATCAGTTTCTTCTTTACAATTCTGCTCAAATTCCGCTCAAGTACCACTGAAATGTCTTATCTCTATGTAGACATTGGGAACAGGACAGGAAAAGGACTTTCTAGGCAGAGGGCATATTGTATGCAAGATACACGGAATAGAAGACAGAGCTGTGAAACATATCTCTGCCTCAGGAAACTAAGTATCAGTGCAAAGAAAATGCAGAGTATTGAAAGATAAGTGATTATTAAAACACAAAATAAAAAGAAAGCATAAAGACCATAATGATTTTAAAGAATTAAAAACAATCCTCTCAAACTCTTCCAAAAATAGAAGAGGAGGGAACACTTCCTAATTCATTCTGTGAGGCCAGTGTGACCTTGATACCAAAGCTGAAGATTTTACAATGAAGGAAAACTATAGAATAATACTCTGTATGGATATATATAAAAAAATTTCAAATGAACAAATGTTGTCAATGTCATTGAACCATTCACTTTAAAATGGTTAATACTATGTTATGTGAATTTCATTTCAATTAAAAAAAAATCACCTTGGCAGAGTGGAGAACACATACACAGGAGAGTGGATATGATAAGAAATAGTGAGGTGAGAGTAACACATACACAGGAGAGTGGATATGATAAGAAATAGTGAGGTGAGAGTCCAGGCTGTGCACTCTAGTGGGAATGGAAACTGAGAGATAGTAACAGATTTGAATTTGAGAATATTTAGGAAGAAGACAGACTGGAAGTGGGGTGAGAAAGGATGACTTTTCTCTGGAATTAGTAGGTTAGGAAGACAAAATTTAGGAACAGCTAGACAGTTCACAACAGAGCAGGCTGTCTGTCAGGGACGTTTCGCAGGCATTGAACTTAGATCTCTCTTCAAAAGACCAGTCTGGACTGCAGATAAGGCTCCTAGAGATCTGAATGTATGATAGAAGGAAATGGAATAGAAGTAGATAGAAAAAAATCATGCTTGTAAGATAATTAAAAAAAGATAACATCATGGTCCTGTTTAATCTAAGGAAGTAGTCAACAAAATACTCAAATAAAAGGTTGAGTATGATGGCAGGAAGATGTCCATACACAGTGGATATTTAATTTCTATCTCCATCACTTATTTGTGTAGTTGTACAACTAAATAATTTAAATTTAAGTTTTGCTTTTATAAAAAAAGCTTCTAATAAAAGCACTGATGGATTGAATGTTCAACTCATTAAATTATTAAATTGAGCTGTACCTCCAGTTCAGGATAGAAGCTCTACATGTGTACATTTCTTTCTCTACAAGTAGCTCTCTCCTTAAAGAAGTTCACTGTTGAAAAAGGTATTTTTATGAGTAGGCACACTGGGAGTACATTGCTGCCTTAACCTTACCACCAAAGTTTCATGGCAAGACAAGGAAAACATTTTATGTTTGTGCATTTCCTTTCAGATAGACTCCTCACTCCATCCTTTATCCTTTGGGTTATGCCAATGGGACTGAGTGCTTGAGTTTCCAATATTTAAAGAGAGCTATGTACTGTGCAGTTTCATACATGACAACTTGAATGTTTCTTCTTACACTGAGCTACATCAATACTCTTTTGTTGCTATTTTTGTGTTAGACATGAGAACCCAAGTGTTTTCCGTAACACCTCAGTCAATTTTCTGTCAAATGTTAATGTTACATAGGAGAACAGTGATACTGTTCATTTGATAAACTATTTGTCTAAATCAATCAACAATCCAATTAATTTTATTGACAATGGTAGTACTTCTGCCTTTTCATAAATAATGTGAACTATGTCCATAATTTCATTTCACTCCAAATATCATAAGCAGAAAATCTAAACAATTAGCAGTGTGTTTTTAAACAAAGGAGTCGATGTATGTTTTAGAAATTCATTGTTTGGCCCTAACAAAATAAATAATATCTATGACCAGGTTAAATCTCTGGTTTAACTATCATTAACCTGTCAAAGACTTGGACAGACACCTGAAAGCTGCCTAGAATCACACCTTGAAAGAACAACTTGCATGCATTAAAACAGAGCACAATCATGTCTGAAAGAAAATCAGAGTTCATTTGCTGCCAGTAAATCAGGATTAAGGACATTGCTACAAAGTGGTTACATGGATTATACAAACAGAAGGTTACATGGATTATATAATCAGAAGGTAGGAAGAGCACAGGGCATTAATAGACACAGACCAGCACTGCCCCACCCACCCACCCCTCCATTATTGGAGGTTACTAGAGGACACTAGGGAAAGAAAAGGGAAGCCAAACTCACGTCACACTGAAACGGCTTTTCTCCTGTGTGCGTCCTCTTGTGCTCATCCAGGCCTCGCTTCTGGCTGAAGGCCTTGCTGCACTCTGAGCACTTGTATGGCTTCTCCTGCAGTCAGTGAAAATAGACCACCATGAATTCGAGTCAATGCAGAGCCCTCCTTAGTAAAGTGTGTGTGGGAGGGTGTTTTACCTACTTCTGAAAGGTGCTGCCACATATTCACAAGGGTGAGGTGAATTACTTTAAATTTTCAGGGGAAAACAGCAATATTCAAAATTTGCTGAGCAGTCTTAAAATTACAGTAGTTCACAGGTCTGATGTTAGACTGCACTACATTTATTTTGATGCAGCCCCATCTGTGAAAAGTAAGATTCTGTATGATAGCTGTGAACTACTTACCTAACTCAGGTTTTCTCTGGGTCTTGGAGTGCTGTAAGGGCATCGTGGAGCAAGGCAGTATGGGACCCCTAGTCTAGATGATGCAAAATGAATGTTCACTGCCTTGAAGGAATTGCTGGGAATGAAAACTTCACAACCAAATTTTTGAGAGATTTAGGGTGTTAGTTTAAGAAGCTAGGACTCGGAGTTCCCATCGTGGCGCAGTGGTTAACGAATCCGACTAGGAACCATGAGGTTGCGGGTTCGGTCCCTGCCCTTGCTCAGTGGGTTGACGATCCGGCGTTGCCATGAGCTGTGGTGTAGGTTGCAGATGCGGCTCGGATCCTGCGTTGCTGTGGCTCTGGTGTAGGCCGGTGGCTACAGCTCCGATTAGACCCCTAGCCTGGGAACCTCCACAAGCCGTGGAAGCGGCCCAGGGAAATAGCAAAAAGACAAAAAAAAAAAAAAAAGAAGCTAGGACTCAACTATGATCTGAATATTTTCATTTCTTTGTCTAATCTTTTTTCCTAGGTAGGATTTTTTTTTTATATATAAAATCTAAATTACTTTTTTTACACTTGATCTTAGCCAAAAGGCCGAGAAGCGATAAAATTACTTTAAATGAGGACTTTTTTTTTTTTTAAATGGTTGGTCATAGACTGTTAAGGAAAAGAAATATCTCCATAAGAAAAGGAAAAAAAAATGTCCAAATTCCTTAACCATCTTTGATACCAGAACCTTATATCACCATCTTTTTAGCTTAGAGTAAATTGCAAAATAAATTAATTTACATTGTTCCATTAAAATAGCTGGCCAGTTCCTAAACAGTGCATTGATAAAAAGATTTGCTTGAAGTAAAATTGCAATGAGATTTTTTTCAAATAGAGCTTCAAAAATATTGTTATAGATACATTTTTGGATTGAGGTAGTGTGTATATGTTTTAAATTTCATATTACATTTTCTATCTATATTTTCTCTCTAGGATTTAAAACACTATTATAGGAGTGCCTGTTGTGGCTCAGTGGTAACAAACCCGACTAGTACCCATGAGGATGCGGGTTTAATCCGTGGCCTCGCTCAGTGGGTTAAGGATCTGGCATTGCCATGAGGTGTAGTGTAGGTTGCAGACGTGGCTCGTGGCTCGGATCCCATGTAGCTATAGCTGTCGTGTAGGCCACCTGAAGCTCCAATTTGACCCCTAGCCTGGGAACTTCCATATGCAATGGGTGCGGCCCTAAAAAGCGGGGGAAAAAAAAAAAAAGACTACCACAAAATTTTTCACACCTACAAAATAGTATGTACATAACTGAATACACATTCATATACCCACTGGCTAGACTTGAGAAATAGAACATTTTTGTGAACACACGTAGTTCCTGTCATTCATGCTTAGTGAGTACACTGTTACATTCAATGGCTATACCATCATTTGCTTATACACATTCCCTAGTGAACGATAGTTAAGTTTTTCCCAATTTCTCACTCTTACAAATAATGCTGCTCTGAATATTCTTGTAAATGTATATACTTGAACATACAGGAGATGATTCTCTTTGGTATGTGTGTCTAGAAGTCGGACTGCAGCTTCCACTTTCCTGGGAATGGCCAAGTAGCTCTACAAAGAGAATCAACCATTTTACAACCCAATATCCCATATATTTTTGTAATTCTATCACTGTATTTCACAAATCTTGAGACTCTCCTTAGGTACCTGATGAGTATACGTAAGTTTAAAACTATTATGCTCCTAGAAAATGAGACCTTGTATTAATTCAAAGTGACTGTCTTTATCTATAATAATCCTTTTTACCTTATAATTAATTTGGTATTCATTCAGCTATAAAAGCTTTTTAAAATCAGTGTTTGCAGGGGGTTGGGAGACCTGGTGAGATGTTATTCAAGGGGTACAGATTTGTAGAGGTAGCGTGAAAAGTTCTGGAGATCTAATGCACACAGCATTGTGATTACAATCAACAATGCTCTAGTGTAAGTTTCAAAGTTGCTAAAAGGCTAGTTCCTAAATGTTCTCACCACAAAAAAGGAATGATAGTTACATGACATGATGGAGGTGTTGGCTAGCACGATGATAGTAATCATACTGCAAAATACAAATGTATCAAATCAACATTTGCACACCTTAAAACTTATATGATGTTATGTCAATTATATCTCATAAATAGGAAAATAGTAAAATTAGTATTTGCCTGGCATATCTTTCTATTTTTCATGGTCTTAACCTGTCTTTACCATTTTCATCTTTTTGTATTGCACTCCATGATCAGCTGATCAATTCTCTTCAGGTATGAATAACTTAACTACCTTATAGGATCATGTGAGTTTTTAATTTCCATTAGGAATTTTTAATTTCTAGAACTGTCTGGTTATTTTCAATTATGCTTTATTTTTTGATACAATCTTACTTTTTATTCATATTGCTTATGTCTACTTAAAAATATTCTAGGCATTTATACAATTTTCTTCATCTGATAAATCATTAATCTATTTGCTTTGGAAGTCTAGTTCTGCTCTTATGAATTCTCCAGTCTCCTGCTCATGGCTCTTATTTCCTTGGGTGTTTCTGGAATTTGGAATCATGAGCTCATCATGTTCAGTTGGCTTTAGCTGTTAAAATCCTGTGACCTCCCTCTCCCACGCCCCGGTTAAGGGTGAGTCCCTCCAGAGAGCATTTGTGTTTGTTCCTGCCAGGCACTCTGGGATGCCATCAATCAAAGAACATTTTAAGTTTATTTCTTGCCTGAGGGGTTTCTGGTCAGGCAAGCATTTTAAGTCTCAACTCCAAACACACTTGAGGGATGGACTGTGGTTATAAACTCTACGGAGAACATTTTCTCTAGCCAGCAGTTACTCCAAGACAGTTAAATGTCCCAAGCATCTCTGTTTGCCAAAAATAGATTATTTCTAGTATCCAATTTCAGTTTGATCACAGCCTTTCTGGGGTCCCAAGATTACAGTGGGATATGGTTCCATCTTGCCCTTTAACCTGAACCCAGAGCTTGCCTCCTTTTCCATCAGCATTAAAAATCAAGCCTTCAGTTTACTGAAACCAGTAATCACCCTACAAGGGGCTGCACCCTCAACTTGACCTTCTCACTCTGCAGTCAGGTTTCAGTTCGGTTGTTGGTTCCTGGAGATCACTGATATTTTTGTTTTACGCATTCAGATATTAGCTGTTTGCTTTATTTCATCCAGCACTGATAGGTGTTTTTGTACAGGGTATCTTTTCCAGGATATGCAATCTGTCATATTGCCAGAAATGGAAGTAATTGTACAGATAATTTTCAGAACATGAAAAATATATTTTAATTGACTATTTACAATCAACAGAAAAAAGTAATTGTGTTTGCTTGGCAGTCTGAGAAATACAATGTGGTTGCCTTTTCCCCTATAGTTTGAATCAACATGATCTCTTTTCGCATGTTGCATTATTCTTAAAATTTATCTCTTCAAATACTACAGAGTTTAAAAAAAAAAAAACTTAAAAGGAAAATAATGATCTAAGTATTTAGATCAGAAATTTTCTGGGAATTCCTAGGACTATTTATTAGGTTTTCATTATATCCAAATGTTTTAAAATTTAAAAACATATAAAATATTATGTATGTTAAAAGAAACAAAGGAAAGTTTTTATCCCTATAATTTATCTGTAAAACCAGCTCTTATGAAGAGATGAAAGGCCCATCACTGTGGCAGCTGCCAATGACAGGCAAATGTCTGGCAGAGAACCACCTAAGCCAGGACCAACTAGCTGAATGACATCCTAAGAGTAGTTTCAGGGAAGGGAAGGCAATGAAAAGCAAGGTCTGAGCATCACCAGTTAAGAAATCCCCTTCACTCATTCCTAAACTTCCTCTGAGGAGATACTGTCCAGGCAAAAGCATCCCAGAGATGGCCCTATGGGTACTCAAAGGTTCCCAGCTAGGATACAGATTCTGGAGGGGCACAGGGGCTTTATAGTTAGAGGTGTAAAATCCCAAGTGTGTACTATGCTTTGGCTTGTACTGAATGGATAATGTCTTAATACATTAACTCACCCACATATTGATAGTTTTCAAATGTTTACAGATACTACTGGTGGTTAATTCAATATATATTCATGTACAACTGCCACTAAATTAATATTACTTTCACTTAATTATGTTCCTCCACAAGATGCTAAAAGTGCAACAGCCATCAGGCATTTCTATGTGTGTGTTGGCAGGAAAGTGAGGTTAAATTTTTGTTAGAAAGTTTCCTCCACTTCAGAAAGTTTGAGAATCATAATTGAAACAGGGACCCATTTGATTAAGCATTTGTATTTGCCTGGACTCCCTCTTCTCTACCAAGAATCATTTGCAGCCAGGGATTTCCTGGGGGTTTTTCCCTAAGATAAGCTTACAAAGGACCCCACAATCACACTTCCCTGTCAGTCTAGAAAGAAAAGCTCTCTGAGACCTCAGGCCATAGCAAAGTACAGTAAGAAGAAGCCATGTCTGCCCCTCAAATGTCTGTCTGTCTCCTTCATCTCTGGATCTTACAGAGTCCACACTTTCCCTGAAGTCATCAGAAGGAGGGATCTAATTTCTGCAGACACTGGTCAGACTGCCTTGCAGTGCCCCTCAAAGGACCTTTAATACCCACCCTTGAAGAGATTCAATTTATAATGAATGGTGCCAGAGCAAATGTTAGAGCATTCCTGCTCCAGAAAAGAGTTCTTATACCAGAGGAAGGGCCAGGAGGTCTTGGGTCGCTCATCTCAAATTTAAGAAAATCAAATAAACTGAAATATGAGGAAATAAATGCATTTTTCTTTCTCAGAAAGGAAATCCTCATCTCCCTTCGTTACTAATTTCTTCCATTACGCCTAAGCAGCCATGTTAAAGAAATGCCACCCTTCACATGGTAAACACGGTCGGGCATAGAAAGTAAGCTGAATGGTGCAGAGCACAGTATTACAGACACCTGCACCTGGTCATTTTCCTTCTCTGAAAACTGTGAAAAAATCTTTTCTTCTTCTAGAACACTCCTAACCTCTCAGTGCAGAAGAAACCATGCCTGTGTGTAAGGGTACTTCAACTTCTAACCCTCACTGCCTACCCTTGCCAGGAGGTTCACTAGGATGATAGTGGTCAGGTATTTAGTGGTTGACATAGCAAGGGACCGTGTGACAGAGGAAGCTTAGGAAGCCATAATAGGCTTTGGCTTCTTACTGCCAGGTTAGGCAGTGGACCTGAGGCTGAGCTATCAATTGCCTTTCAAGGATGTTTGGATTCCGCTGGACTTCCAAAGGCCCCACCACCCTGCCCCTACATAGAACACATACAATATCATCATTTTAACTTAATCGCGTCTAACTTCATTACTTCTCCTCTTTCTATTATGAAATCTTTAATCCGGGCACAAAATCTGCTTCAGTGAAGTATTATGGAAGTTGTTTATAACACTGTTTCAGAGTGGAATGCATGGTATAAATTACACATTTTAACTCATTAGCTGGATTTAACTAGAGACAAAATGATTAGGTTCTTGATTAATTCTGTTTCTGAGTGATTATACAGTTTAACTGACAAATAGCTTGTCTTTGTCATCATAACTGGGGAACCATTACTCAACGGAGGCAATCTATTTGTCAGTTAAACTGTGAAATCCATCAGAGGCGGAATTCAGCAGCAGTCTAATCAGCCTAGCTTTAATCAACAGCATTTGGCAGAATCTGTTCAGAAGGTAGCACTGATAGAGCTCTAGAACCTGTACTTGTGATGTCACTAATAAAAAGTCTTATTTTTGTGCTAATGCCCATCTATTAAAAGAACAGAAACTTCAAATATTATGATTTTTGCCAATAGAAACTGAATTAACTTTCGACATCATTTGAGAGGGCTCTGTAGAAAAAAATCACATCTTTAAGGGATCTGAATATGTTCTTTGAAATAGCAATTTATCAGAGGCTTCTTTGTAGTTTAGTCATGAATTTCTTGCCAGGAGGAAAAGAAGCAGGCCTCCCATTTCACGGACTAACAAAGACAAGAATGGGTCATGCGTAGGTAATCCACATGCTGCAGATACATAATCTGAAGATTTCTTATGATTGTTTTCACATTAGGTCGTTGACCAATTCGTCAATCAAATAGAAACAGAAAATATCACAAATCGGCCTTAATCTCTGTAGTCAGAGTTCACTGTAAATGGTGTCAGGAAGACAGTGAATGAAGTTCTTTCGTGGCAGCGGTAGCCTAAACCCAATACAATTAAGAAAGGAAAATTAGTAAGCAATTAAAAGAACACAGACTCATGAGGATGGGGAAGACTGTCAGCCTGGTATTCTGAATATACACAAACACAGTTCACAACGAGTGCGGGTTCAACTTGTAAGTGAAACATCGGCTCCTTGGTTATTGTGTCTTACATGAATGCACTTGATGGACAAACCTTTCTGCTATTTGTCTTGCTCAAAGCTCTAACAAGACCAGACTGTCTTTGCTGTTAATAAAATAACTTCCATGTGAGCAACTTGGATATCAAATACAATTTGAGAGAACAAACTCACTAATGAGGAATCAAATGTAGAAATACAGTCTCTTTGTCTCTCACTCACTCACACACACACACACACACACACACACAGGAAGTTTGTTAGAATTAAAAGTTACATTTTGTTACAAATTAATTTCATTTGATTGCTTTTTCTAGATTAAGGTATTTTAAAGAAATTAATACTTATCTATTAGAGTTCAGAAAAACAATAGCTTTTACCAGATGATCATTTCCTATTTCTAAATTTAATAGAAAATTCAAAACACCTCATGAAGCAGAGGTTCATAAATTTCTTATATATAAACTGAATTTCTTACGTGCATGAATTTTTTTCTTAAGTTATAATTTCTTAAATATGAAATTTCTAAATAAACAAAAATTTTATAAGTTTTTAGTTTCCTAGTTTCTCAGCGGTTAACAGCAGTGGTTGACTTTCTCCTGCGGGAACATATTGCAAACTTTGGCAGAGGTGAAATGGGCAACTTAGAACTAAAAGGGCTACATTATATTTTTAAAGGATTTCAGGCCAAGTCATTTAACCCTCCAAACTTTTCCATCTGCAAAATATCTCACCAATTTCCAAAGTGGAATATGGTACCTCGAGTGTAAGGAAAGATCATATATAGAGTCTTAGTCTCTTTCTAGCCTGCCCTTTGGCAAGACCCATTTGCCAGACCTTCCTTAGACAGGGCACAGAGCTCTGCAGTGGCCGGGAGCAGAGTTTCTCAGCCTCAGCAATACTGATATCTAGGGCCAGATATTATTTGTTTTGGGGCTTTGTCCTGTGCACCCACTAGATGTCAAAAGCACCCCTACCCAAGTTGTGACTACTCAAAATATCTCCAGACATTGCCAAATGTATCCCAAGTGGCAAAATCACAGAAGCACAGTATATAAGAATGGTTCTCGAACTATCTGCAGTGAAAGACTGTGTTTTTCCCAATGTGCTACTGATACTTTTATAAAATGTATTTAAAATGAATTACTAAAAAAAAGACTGTGCACTAGATGTGCAGCAATGTCAAAATGCTATAAAAGTTCTAAACACTTCCTCATAATTTCTGTACTTATCACAGACAAGAAATAAAGAATTTGTGAGCTGGTACTGCTTTTTTGGCCATACCTTGAAAATCAATGGTCTAGTATCTTTGATGACAGGATATCCGTGGTTCAATTTTATCACCTAAGTGAACCAATTCTAAAATATAATTACACCCAATCCTTGAATTACATATCATTTTAAATTCCACGTTTAACAAAATCAAAGTTTTACATACAGATGGATGTGGTGGGAAGGTTATAAATGGATAAAGAAGGAATATTTGGCGTTCCCATTGTGGCACAGCAGAAAAGAATCTGACTAGTATCCATGAGGATGCAGGTTCAATAACTCAATGGTTTAAGGATGTGGCATTGCTGTGAACTGTGGTGTAGGTCACAGATGTGGACCAGATCCCACGTTGCTGTGGTTGTGGCTGCTGCTGGCAGTTGTAGCTCCAATTCAACCCCTAGCCTGGGAACTTCCATATATGCCTTGGGTGCAGCCCTAAAAAGAAAAAAGAAAAAAAAAAAAAAAGAGGAATGAATGAACATTTGTTGGAACCTGGGTAAGGGTACATGGAAATTCATATGGAAGTTCCCAGGCTAGGGGTCGAATGAGAGCTACAGCTGCCAGCCTATGCCACAGCCACAGCAACTTGGGATCCGAGCCACATCTGTGACCTACGGCCACAGCTCATGGCAATGCCGGATCCTTAAACACTGAGTAAGGTCATCATCCAACCTGCATCCTCAAGGATACTAGTCAAGTTCATTACTGCTGGCCACAAAGGGAACTCCCTAAAAGGCTTTTCTGAATTGTTTTCATGTTATTTTACAACTTAAAACATCATTGTTCTCCTTCTGCTTCAAAGATCCTATCTTTTTTTAGAGGAATCATTTTCAGTATCAGGAAGATGGACTGTGTAAATATTAAACCAACTCAGAAGTAAGAAACCCTGCCTCAGAGGACAGTGCTCCAGTGACCAGCTCTGCCATCAGTCACAAAACGCAGCCTGGCCAGCAGGAGAGTTCCAAAAGCCAACTCCTGTCTCTCCCAGCCCAGCACTCCCAGGCTGTTTGTTCAGATGTGGGTGCAGAGCAGGGGGTTTCTTGTGCTCTTGTAGAATGGGGTCATCCGAGTAACTGGGTCAGCATCTCTACCTCACATGGGACTTCACAGGACAGATCCTCCAGGAATAAAACGAGCTCCTGACAGCATCCTGCAGCGGCTCTGACCATCGTCCAGAGGTCAGCCGTGATACGTGCTCCTTGGTGTGGCAGAGACTGTGAAGCCCATGCTCAAATTTCCAGATTTTTCCTAGGAGCCAACTAATTCTCTTAGTAACACTAGCTTTGCAACCAAAGGATGACAAGCTCGCTCCATAAAACATCCAGTTTGCCACAGAATTGCAGGTGGAATTTAGAGGAGGGTTTGCAAGTGTGGCCCCATGGCTGCAATTACACACAGCCGAGGGGATAGATCTATGGCCCACAGGACAGCATATTGTATATTTAACAGTTCCTCTTAATGGCCCTGTTTCTGAAAGCGTGGGTGCCACCAGCTGCACACAATCAAGTTGCACTGCGTTTCCCTCTAACGAGCAGCCTTGCCCAGAAAACTTCTTTTACAGATGTTTATAGTTTTGGTGGCTTTTTATTCACCATCTTATTTTTATAGCTGGTGTGATCTTTCAGCATATGACAAAACATACCCATGGCCTAGTAAACAATGCCCCTAAAAATTACAACTCTTAGGGAAGCCTACAGAAAGCTAGGAGAATATTTGAAGCAGGTTTCAACACAACACATCCATAACTGGTCTTGCATTGTAGCTAATGGAAAACACACTTTCTGTAAACTAGGAATATATACTGCACAAGCCACTATAGAAAACTAAAAATAAGCACAGTAAACAGAATATAATTTTTATATTGAAGTGTTGTATACAGGCTTTAAATATAAATAAGGAAGCACCTGGTCTGTTTTTAATTAATCCATTCTGGAGGCCCATAGAATAGTATGTGTAAGTGACATGGCTGGAAGAAAATCCTGTCACCGAAAGCACAGAAGTGACAGAACTTGTCTTGCATAAAGCAAGGCAAACAAATCACCCAAACTTAGTTCAAAAGCATTGTTTGCTCGCAACAACAAGGGTGACACAAACTGGTCCATTTGGAACAGTCAGATAAACCAACCAAACTAAAATTTTCCTCATACTTTCACTCTCCTATTCTCTAGCACAGTGGATTTCACACCTACCTGCACAAATTATCTAGGAATCTTTTTAAAAATATCCATGTATGGGTCCCACCCCCAGAGAAACTGATTCAGCTGGTCTGGGTGTGGCCAGGCACTGGAATTTCTTAAAAGCTCCCTCCCAAGGTGTCCCTTCTAAGGTGCAACCAGAAGCAAGAACTTCTGATCTGGTGCACCATGCTCTCAAGTAATAATTATAATAGCAGTAATTACAACAGCAGTAGTAATTTCTATTTCCCTTTCTTTTACTAATACTTAAACTTTACCACCATGGTGCGTGTAAACAGACTTCTTACTTCATGGCTGGCAAAGTGCTGGGAACCTTTAAGGATTTTTTTCCCATCTAATTGTTAAGCAACACTGTAAATGTGGTCCAGGTATTCTCACTTAGCAAATGAGGAAATATTTATTTATTTATTTATTTTTTTCTGTCTGTCTTTTTGCTATTTCTTTGGGCCACTTCCGCGGCATATGGAGGTTCCCAGGCTAGGGGTCTAATCGGAGCTGTAGCCACCGGCCTACGCCAGAGCCACAGCAACGTGGGATCCGAGCTGCATCTGCAACCTACACCACAGCTCACGGCAACGCCAGATCATTAACCCACTGAGCAAGGGCAGGGACCGAACCCGCAACCTCATGGTTCCTAGTCGGATTTGTTAACCACTGCGCCACGACGGGAACTCCGAAATATTTATTTAAAAATATGACCAAGGTTATACAATTGGTTAGAGAGGGCAGAACTCAAAAGAAGGCTCTCTTACTCCAAGGCTGGGGTCTATAGTGACCTTGTGGCTTCCTACCCATGCCAACCCCTTCCCTTGGTCAAGGACTCTGGAAGAGGTGACTCCAGAGCCCAGCCAAAACAGGGAACCTTGATTAAGCTAGGCCTTGGCCCCCAAACCTACGTGCACGCGGAACCACCTGGGGAGCTTCAGAAAGTGCTGATGCTGGTGACCCACCTCCCAGAGAGTAGGACTGCACTGCTCTGGGGTATGGCCTGGGCTTTAGCATTTTAAAGGATACCAAGGAGATCCTAATATGCAGATCTGTTTGGGAACCACTGGGCTAAGCCAATGATGGCAACTCACATTTCCTTTCCAGTGAGGGGCTTGGTTGGAGCATGTGACATGACTACAGTTACTGAAGGGAAAGCAAGTCCACAGGGGATTTAGAGAAAGGCCTGTTCTGCCTACTGAGGCCAACCTGTGTACAGAGGTGATGCCTGAGGGGCAGGTGAAACAAAACCATCAAGGAGTGGGCAGAAGTCAGAGGAAATCATATCATCAATATAAGTTACATCTCTGAATCAACACACTGCACAGATGGAAGGAAGCTAGCAGCATAAACCTGACCCTTTTAAACCTCAACAGTGCTGGGAAAAAAAAAAAAAAACAGCCTATTTGCACAGGAGAGGATTCCATAGTTGTCCTGGCAGACATTTGGCTATATCTGAATGTGCTCAAGTCATAAAATGTTTTGACAAAAAGTTTAGCAGAAAATGCTAAAAAAAAAAGATTACCATAATAATGGAGAATTTTTTTTCCAAATTTGAAATACCATTAACATTTTTAATCCCAAAAGTAACTGCAGAACATTATTTTTACTCATAAAATTAGCATCTTCACACCTTACTCTTTTTATCTGATACAGTTTTGTTCAGTAAAAGTAAATTTGAGCTCAATCTCCTTTCACAAATGGGTGAGTTTTTTGTGAAAACCTCTTGTCATCTCTGGAGGTAATGCACAGCCTCCAGCAGGCTGATGTATACAGTTCATAGCTCCTGCAAACACCATTCCTACCCCTAAAAAAAATGACTTACTATCATCAACAGTAACCAGCAACAAATTAGATTACAGTGGTGACTTTTTAACTTAACAGATTCTGATTATTTTGGGTTCAGTATGTTTCTTAAGAAAAGACATCTCAATAACTTGCCTCAAGAACCATGATTGGTATGGCCAACTATCCCCACTTACCCCATTTAGCCTGGTTTTAGCTCTAAAAGTCCCACATTCCAGGAAACCCCTCAGTGAGGCAAAGAGCAAGGTAATGCCAAGTTGGATTCTCTATTAATCAGCACCACCTGAATTTAGGAATAACAGCACACTGCAATGTCCCATTTAGATGCCGTCTAGGGAACTACACACATCATCCCAAATTCACTCAGCCGTCACCTGACAGGACGATAACTAAATAGTAGAGAGACTGCTAACCCAAGCCCTGCCTAACTGCCTCCTCCTCTTCCCCCAGGTGTAATGAGCCACAGCTATGCTCTTATTGGTGAATGAACTCAGCTTCCAGGAGAAACACCTATGATCCCCACTGAGAAGAGTGGCTCCCCATCCCAGTGGGCACAAGGACGAAGACAAGCAGTGCTTCAGAGAGAAGGACTCAAGGTTTTGTTCAGGCCAAATTAAATGCTTTTTCCCTCAAGAAGGTGAGTTTTTGCTTTGTTGAAGGAAGAACATTTTGACAGAGATAAACTGTCAAATTTACTCAGAAACTGTCCAGCTCATTCTCTCAGAATACAGGTAAAAGAAAAGGCCTTTAACTGAGGCAATTTCCTTGTTTTTACTAAATTCCAAGACACAGAGAACCTGATGGATTCACAGATCTCAATTTTGAACATTCTTTTGCATACTGATCTTGTTTTACTGTTTTAGTTCTTATTTACACTCATTGGTGTAGAGATACCAGTCCCTTCAGAGTATGCTCACATAACAACTGCCAGTACAGTCTCTTCAAAATGTGTTCTCTCTTTTTATAAGTGCAGGGGCAATGGTTTTCCTATAGTAGACAGATAAATAATTCACTTGGCAGAAGACGCAGTTAGCATAATTCTTACTTTTCACATAAAGGAACTAAGCTACAATGAGGCCCATACACCCAGGGAGGGTTCATCGAGTGCATGAGTTTCTTTCCTCTCAAATAAAGTACAGAACCAATCTCCCAAGGCCTCTTTTCAGACAGGGATGAAAACATCCACTGGTCATCCCAAGACACAACAATGAGGCTGGGGATGGGAAGCAGAGCAGATCCCTGGGGCTTTAAAGCATTATGGTATTGCATAAAAAGGAAGAGACACCTAACAGGCAGCAGCCACGGCACTGCACCCTTAATGGGACAGATGTTGGAGAATTCATGTCCTGCCAATGGGGAAATATAAACAGATTTTAATACTTAAAAAATCAAAAATTCAAGCACTCAGTCACATATTACTTTGTGATAAACTGTCCTGCATGTTAAGACTACGAATACTACATCGTAGATGGAATGTCATTTTTTGGGCAATGACTTGGTACACTGCTTACATGTCTAAAAACACATGTTAATTTTAGTTCTTTCACTTCTGTTGCTTCTACAAAGCCAAATATATATAATAGATCCAGTGCAGTCAGGCACATCCATTCCAGGAAAATGTCCGTTTTAACTTATACCGGCACTGTGCACCAAATACGTATGTTCATTCACTGAATAGAAGGAATAGCCGCAGCAGCAAACTACACATGTAAGAAAGGTGTGCATACACATATATATGATACATACAGATACAGATATGATATATATGGTAATGACAAAGGTTTGAGTTAAATGGAATTCAAATTAATTTGCTGTAAGGTATGTTGAGATTAGTCCTAAGAAAACTTCTAGAATTGGCTCCACTGACGTGCTGAGTTTTGGGGCTGGGATCCAGCCTGCCTCTAGTATGAATACTCTGGGATGCTGGAGACCTGGGTCAAGTCCAGTGCCACAGGCTTAGGGCTTGGCGGCCAGGCACTCAGGGAGCCCCAAGAGTAGTCCTAAAGCTTAAGGAGGTTCTCAAATGTCTTCCCTTTATGCTGAAGCATAAAGTACTTTATCCTCTGAAAGTACCACTGAGGAACCACAGACCATCAGTTTTGCATCATCATAAGGATCGGTCCTCAGACGGATGGTTTATGTCTCTCACAACCTGCCTGAGCTCAACCACTGACCCTGGAGTCAAAGGCTTCAGATCTGATTACCAGTCCCCAAAGCCTCTTGCCCATTCCTCCTGCTTCATGATTTCCAGAACACAAAATCTCCAATCAGTAACCTATCCTACCCATCTGTTATAATCCAGCATCAAGGCCACGGGCAACAAGCACTATCATAATCACTGTAAACCAGTTTTACAAAGGAAAAACAAAACCTTAGGACACAATCCATCTATCTTCAAAATCTTATACTACAGACATTAACATATAAATAATATTCATTCAGTGACAAAAATGTATTTGAGAAACTGCTCTCAATTCGTGTTCCTGTTATTTCTTGAACATATAATGACAAAGGAAACTAAATTGAAAAATGTTACATATATTTTAATGTTTTTATCTATATTTATAAATATCATGTATTTTCTCTATTCATAAAAGCATGTTTTATACATTTTATATTTTTATTACCTATAAACTGTGTATATTTATATCCTAAATAGTATTACATATATTTTTTTCTTTCTGATTCTTTTTCTATTCAATAATGATTTCAGAGAAACCTTAGTTACATTTAATAGTATCCAAATACTCATGAAAATTTAAAAGACCAATTGCGTTTTTCCTTTAAGTGAATGTCTGCTTTCATTTTGCAAGGACATGACATCACAGAACTTGGTATAGTCACTTCTTTTGTACAAACTCTAACTTTCCCACCAGGCAACAGCCACTCCCATGTACATACTCTGCCCGGTGTTGTATTGCCAGCATAGCATTAACCTTTTAATATCTGTACTTAAATACTTTCCCTAAGAACTGAAGTCACAAAAAGGGGAGCACCCACATTACACAGATTTCCCATAATGAGGAGATAAACTAAATAAAAATACACACAAGAAATCCTATTTGACTGGAAAGTAGCCAAATCTGTGACAAAAATAACTTACCATTGAGAACAGAACTAAAAATGAGATAAGAACTGAAGGTGAAGAAAAAAAATTTACATGTTTAAATTAATGTTAAAATATTGAGTAAAAAATGCTAAAGTAGAATGTTGAAATATTCCTCAAAAGCAGTGGAGCTAAAGCCCATCTAGAAGTTATGCATCCAGGAGCCGAGGAGGAGGTGGTTTTCTCTTTAATGAGCCATGATTGATACAGAGCATGAGGACTTTTGGTCTTGGAAAAGTGAAGGACAAGATAGCCAGAGCCTCAATGTTTCTTAGGGTAAGCGTATTTTTACTTTAATATAAATATGGTCTGGGTCAGTCAAACTGTAAAGATATTCATGTTCTTAGAACTTTACTAAGTGCCTCTTTTAGAGTGAAAAAGAAATCAAAGAATAAAGTTTCTTTTATGGAGAAAAAGGGATCATCCACTATGATAATTTCAATTGAAACCAAAACAAAAGATTTCTAAAGGCCTTCTGTTTCTTTCATGAATATAAGAAGAAATGTCACTATAATACCTAGAAATATCAAAATCAAAGCATTTCAAAAATATTCACAACTTCCTTGAGATGAAAGCAGCATGACTGAGAAGGCTGACAGGCCCTTCAACCACAGTTCACATGTTGTGACCACTGATCTTGTCATCAACTTGCTGTGTGACCTCATGAGTCATTTTTGGCTTAGATGTGCCTTGCTGGAAAGATATTACACCTAAAAGGGCCATTTCAAAGATCTGAAAGGTTCTTACATTGAAAATGCTGTTTAAATTTCCAATGATGCAGAGAAACTGCAACAAGAGAAACTTCGGTAAAATGTGAGGAGTAAATTTCCTTACACTGAAATTTCACTTATTAAAACAATACAAGGGACATGAAATATCTCTCCCTGGTGGCTTTCAAAATATTAACAATATTCTCTTGAAATAGTTTAAGAAGTGCAAGTGATGGGAAAATGCCTGTAGAGGTCATACTGGTACTGTTGAATAATTTTCTATGAAGGGTCCTCAGTGACAGTCATCTTGGAGAATTCTCCAGCAAGACTGCAGCACGAATCTTGGGGACCTTGTCAGGGAGGCTAGCATAGGAGGAATCCAGTGGACTTAAGAGGTTCGGTAGCAGCAATGAGCTGTTTTTGAACTGAATGAAAACTTAACACCAGTATTCTTAGAATTTCTGTAAAAGACTGGTTCATGGAAAATGGAACATAATCCTTCAGAACACTTTGATAGCTGCATACATTGTAATAAAGAATAAGGTCTTTATAAAGCAATAAAGAAATGTGATTTCCAATTTTGGGGCTGCCCATTTCAAGTTGTATGTCTCTGGATAAACTGCTTAATTTCTCAAGCCTCACTTTCCTCATTGTAACATGAGATATCATACCTATTTCATAGGATTTTGTTTATCATAATGCTAGGTCCATAACATGAATTCAGTAAGGGTATGTTGTATTGACCCATTTTCTTCTATATATTATCAAAATATGCATATGAATAATGTAATTCAAAACAGAAAAAGGCACACAGGTTATGAAAATAAAACTGAGGTGATTTTATAAAGAAAGGAAATTATGTATGAGTCTCAATACGGCATTGTTCTTGAAATCCATTAATGGGACCTTCATATAAATAGTCCTTTATTTCAAGATTCTTATGATACTTTAGTAATTAAAACTCCCCAAATAGAGAGGAAGATGAAAATACAATTCTGTTTCAGAGAGAAAATAGTATAGGAATATATTACTTTTCTAAGACTAATGGCCTCTTTCTTTTAAAAATTAATTGTATACTTGTCTATCCTAAAGACAAAAAAAATTCTCTTTACACATTTCAGACAGCATGTACTTTAACTCCCGAAGTATGTTATTAAAGTCTAAAGATAATATAGTGGTGGCGAAGCAGCAATCAGCTTAAATGCTAAATATTTATAGAGTTTTATTTTAGCTAAACCTCCCAACTGCCCTACATATACCCTTTTTTGATAAACTGAGTTCACAAAGGAGTTCAGTAGACATCCCTGAAGCAACGTCATTATTATTACAAAGAGATGATGTTCTCTGACAGCCCTGTGCCCCAGCTCTCACAGGGCTGGTCCTGGCAGATCCAGGAACCCTTAGCCAATGTGCCAGTTTCCATGGCAGGCACCAGGGGAGAGGAAAAGAGAGATGGACCAAAATGTCATTGACGTAAAGCCCCGTGATACTCACTTATGATTAACTAACACTCAATGATCAGTTGGACAAATGCCTAATGAGTTCCTTCTACTGAGAAGTCTCCTTTCTATTAAAAAAAAAAAAAAAAAAGATATATAAAGACCAATAAGGCTAAGTACAAAATTGTAAGATACATAGTTATATTGCTGAATGAGTGAATAAATAAATGAACCACACTCTAAGGAAAAAAGAAAGAAAAGGAAAACTAAGACACAAAAGTGTGAAAAAAAAAAAAAAAGCTGAGTTAATGAGGTATGATTAATGGATCCGTATAGGTCCCTCCTTGGCAGAGGTGGCAATGAAGGCTACGGAGAAACTGATGCCTTACCAGGAGTTTTAAGGAGAGCTACAATCTCCACAGGGAGAAGGGAGAGGCCAGAAAATAAGGATTATTTTATCTGTACCCTCCAGAAATACTGAAGCAGATAAAAAGCAAACAAACAATGGTGAGCTGTGGGAGGAGAACATGCAATCAATACTGTGTGTCTTGCACTCAGGGAGACAGAGGCTGGACGAGGGGTGGCAGGCCAGGAGTGCACAGGACCTCAGGCCAGTCTGGGTACCTGTCTGCAGGAACTGAAAAGCCACTGTGGATTTTTGGGGTTTTTTTTTTGTAACTGAGACACATCAAAGTTGACCTTTGTAAGTATTACTGTGGCAGCCATACATGGAACACAACCCTCAGTAAGACATAGCAGAACACACATACACACTTCCTCTATCTCCCTGAGTGCATGGATCCAACTAGCATCCATGAGGATGTGGGTTCAATTCCTGGCCTCACTCAGTGGGTCGGGGATCTGGTGTTGCCATGAGCTGTGGTGTAGGTTGCAAACGTAGCTCGGATCCTGTGTGCTGTGGCTGTCGGGTAGGCCAGAAACTGTAGCTCCGATTCGACCCCTAGCTGGGGAATCTCCATATGCTGTGAGTGTAGCACTAAAAAGCAAAATAAATTAAACAAGGAAGGAAGGAAGGAAAGAAGGAAGGAAACCAACAAGAACTAGCCAAAGAGGCTGAAAGAAAACCAGGGGAAAAGAAGTGACACCAAAGCTACAGGAGAGGAAGTGAGCATTTCAGGGGGAAAATCACGTGCGCTGTCCTCCTCTGAGAGTTACATGATCTGTACGCATATACTGCAGGCTGGAAAGTCCAGCAGTGAAGATGGTTCATGTAGTAGTTTAACCTAGCATTTGCCAAGATAATTTGAGCAGAATGAGTAAGCGACTGAGAGTGTATGTGTGAGAGAGGGAGAGGGAGTGTGGGTTTTTTGGGTTTTTTTTTTTTTTTTTGGTAACTGAGACACATCAAAGTTGACCTTTGTAAGTATCACTGTGGCAGCCATACATGGAACACAACCCTCAGTGAGACACAGGAGAACACACACACACTCTCTCTCTCACATATACACACTCTCAGTCACTCAGTATTAATATTTAAGGGCTCAACATTTTTCCAAACCCTCTCTTGAATACACAGCATACAGCATAGAAGGCTCAAAACCTAGTTAGCCAACTGAGACTAAATGTATGCTCTCCTGAATCTTAAGAGTTACAATTAGAAACATACCACAGCTGTCAAAAATTTTTCTTTAATCATTAGTCCTCTCTCTGTATATATGCAACAATTGTTTGTAGTCATTGTTAAGAAAAGTTAAATAGAAACTGCCAGAGTGTTCTAAGATAAATTTTTTTGTTTTTAATTTTTAAGACATTATGTGAGACAATCAAGAAAGGCCACATGTCATCATAAGTATATGCAACTTACAACCCAGGGATCTGATTTTATTTCTATTGTTCAGGATAACAGCAGTATAAATCAGTTAACCAAATATTCCATAAATAATCCCTTCAAATGAAATTCTGTCTGATTTTACATTACTCACAAGTTCAAATGATAATGAACTCAAAGCTTCACCAATACCTCAATTAAAACATCATGCTGATCCTAGCTGTGATAATAGTGCTTCAGGGCTACATGACAGATGGGGAAAAGGCACTCATATGATATATGCATTTCTGTTAACTTTATCCTACTGGAGCAGAACAGAGTGGATCATTTAAAATGCTGAAAAGAGCTCTCCCATCAGGTTTGGAGGGTGGATGGGGAGTAGAGGCATTTGATTTTAGGCAGAGGTTTTACTCCTTAAAGTAATTGGAAAAAAAAAAAGGGAGATCAAACAGAGACTAGGCAAAGGCCACTGGAAAAAGCATTTACTGCTTTACAGGGATGGTCTGCCTGGAAGTATTTTCCCGAAACACTCTCTCATCTCTGCCCAGAACTACCTGGGCAAAATAGTCAAAAGTTATCAGCAGGCTAAGGAGAGTCTGAGGGATCACTGAGTGCTGAGGATTACCAAAGAACAGAGAGACTGCTAAGGCATAAGAACAAAGTATTCTGATGGTCAGAACGAGAGTGATTCAGGCCAGAAATCAGCTAGAAACAAAGTCCTTAGCAAGGCCAGAAAAAGCCAAAACTCTGAGACCACTGACCTTTAAGGGCTTCTCAATAACCCCGAGGTAAAAGTCCAAACACTTTCATCCAGCATCCGAAGAACATCATCTGTCCTCTGCTCACCCTGGAAGCCTCTTTCTTTTATTATGCCCTATATGCCATGATCCATCACATGAAATGACCTGAAACTTCCATGTAACTTATTATACTCATTTATGTATCCCTGGTACCTACTACAGTCCTAGCACATAGTAGGCTAAATAAAGACTAGCAGAATAAATGAATTATTCTGTATCCTGAGATTTAAGAGAGACAATCTTGAGATCAATGGGCACACCCTCAAATCTTTGGTACAGTAATATAAACAGTTGTAAAGTGATTTCTCATTCAAGTCCTATAGTTTGCAAATGATCTTAAAAACAAAACAAAACAAAACAAAAAACAAACCAAATGAGAGGAGTTGTTTTTTTGGCTGCACCCTTGGCATGTGGAAGTTGCTGAGTCACAGATCAAACTCACGCCACAGCAGTGACAATGCGGGGCCCTTAACTGCTAGGTTACCAGGGAACTTAAAATGAGGCGTTTTTAATGTTATCCCCTGATAACATGATCATTCGTGTTCATACCAAGTGCTGCTTCAGTGAGCAAATAAACAGCAGGGTTTAGGCTGGAGCTTGAAGTATACATGGCCCCTGCTGTGGCCTGTGGTGCAGAGCCCACCTGAGTCTCCTCTGCCAGGAGTGTCAGGGCAGATAAAAAGGAAGGGAATGGCTCCATCATAAGACCTCCATCTTCCCTCTTCAGCAAACAGACCTCTCAGAACAAAGTCTTTAAAGCAGATGACATGAAAGTCCAAAGAAGGCAGGCAGGAAAAAGTGGGCCCAGTACACACTAACACACTTCATCAAGCACAGAGCAAAAGGTGTACAGGAGCCCATCTTCCCACCCCCACCCCCTGGGACAGAGAGAAGTGGCTTTCACTCACTGTCGTGTGAGGAGACGCAGAGCTACACATGTGTACAACCAACCCAGTGAAGGAGGAGATCCATGAGATGAGAGGGTCATGCCAAAGATGCTGGGACCTCAGGACTAAGTTTAGTGCCTGCTTGTACACTTGGGACCTAGCACTTTCCTGCTCTCTCACTTTGCACACTTACTATGATTTATTACTTAAAATTATATTTTTAGTGTTCATCTCTCTTGATGGACACAGAAGGGCCTGTGACAGCACATAAAGGGCACGTCACACATATCCACCGAATGGAAACTCTTGTCTTCTCAGACCTCTGACTATGAGAAGGAATTGCTGATTAAGTAAGAATCAAGTACGACACATAATGATAAACTCTCGAAGTTCCACTGAGAGAAGGGACAATGTCTAATTTGTTTATTGCGCTCTTCTCAGTTTACAGCGTGTTCTAGTCATTCAATAAATGTTTGTTGAATGAATGAATGAATTCACAGCTCTTATTTAGCTATATATTTCCTGAATTGATTTGCTAAATTTAATATAGTTTACTATTGATATAATTTAACTTCATTCATTCAGAATGAAGGTGCTGGGCACCCACAGATGCTGAGGAAAAAGAGGTGTAAAATTCCCATCCAGAGGAAAGTCAAGGTCTAGAAAGGAGAGATATATAAACAAATTATAACAGTAAGTTTGTTAAATTCAAAGAGAGATGTGTGTTTTTTTAAAACAGCTGCATTCAGAAAGTGTCCAAATCAGATAGAAAGTCCTAAACAGGGAACGACCCAACCCACCTGCTATTCATCATTACCACTGAGCAGGGACCACCCCTGATCTAGTTTATCGGACGACCAGCCCCAAAGGCAAGAATTACACACCAAAAGCCTCTAAACAGATATAATTCCTGATTATAACACTGATAGGTAACCCAGTTTTAGACTCTTTGGTTGTTACTGAACTAAGAAGTATGAATGGCGATGAGCCTTCGTCACTTCAGCCATCTCATTGCCACTTCAATTATAAGGCATATTATTGAAAAGAAAGCTCTTAATTTAGCTCATTTATACAAATTTCAGGGTTATATAAGCATATTAGCCATCAGACTTTAGATCTATGAATTAAATAGTACACAACTATCATGAGTGCCTTAAAGTTCACTTGTCTCTGGGTCTCTCAAATCTTTTTCAGAACAGTGAATGCTTTTCTGAAAAATTGTATTATTTTTAAACTGAGTTTTAAGAATTGTTTTTTTTCTGATCACAAAATATAGTTCCCATTGCTAAGTGATGATAAAGTGATCCAACAGCTAACTTGTGTTTATTTTAATACTTTGTCCAGAAATGTCAACGACTTTAAAATACAGAAGCATATTTCACAATTAAAATTGTCCTTATTCAGTATTATGTGATATTTAGCCTTTGTTTCAGTTTTCTACTGCTGTATAATAAGCCACCTTAAAATTTAAATGATCTAAAACAAGTTATTATTTTGTATGGTTTTGTGGATTGACTGGGAGGTTTTTCTGTGTATCGGTGGGGGAGGGCGACTGACTGGGTTTGTGAACTGTGGACTGACCATTACAGAGGCAATGTTTTCTCTCAGAGTCTCTGTAGCAGCTGCAGTCAGGTGGCTGCAGCTGAAGTCACCTGAAGGCTCAACTGGGCTAGTTGTCCTAAACGGCTCACTCACATGGCCGGCAGTTCGTGTCTGCTGGGTGGCAAGCCCTTCTGTGGCTCTCCACCTGACTTGCAGTCCTCACAGCATGGTTTCCGGTTCCAAGAGACGTAAAATCTGCCAGATTCCTTATGACCCAAGTCTCTGAAGTCCTAGGACATCTACCTCTGCTGTGCTCTACTGGTCAACAAGTCATTGTGGTCAACCCAGATTCAAGGGAAGGGAAGTTAGGCTCCAGCTGTTGATTAACGAGCAGCATGTGCATCCAGGGAGGGAAGAACCTGAGGGGAACCACCTTGGAGACTACCCTACCACACCATTATTCTAACCAATTACATTACGCTCTGGATGGACAGTACCAGTTTTTTTTCTCCCCAAAATCAAGTTAGGCACAAAAATGCTTGATGAAAATGTCAACACTATTAAAAAAAAAAACTATAGAAAAATCACATTTGATACCTAGATGCCTACGTTCAGTCCAATCCTTCACATCAATGGAACTTTACCCTTATAATCCTAAATATAGTGGAAGAGAATTTAACTCCACAAAATACTTTTGTCTGTTTTGCTAAAGGATAGTTTATCTATCCCCCAAATTCGTCAAGAGTATGAAATCCAATTTATGGAGTGCCCAGTGTGGCACAGCGGAAACAAATCCAACTAGTAACCATGAGGTTGCGGGTTCAATCCCTGGCCAAGCTCAGTGGGTTAAGGATCTGGTGTTGCTGTGAGCTATGGTGTAGGTCACAGATGTGGCTTGGATCTGGCGTTGCAGTGGCTGTGGTGCAGGCTGACAGCTGTAGCTTGAATTCGAGCCCTAGCCTGGGAACCTCCATATGCTGTGGGTATGGTCCTAAAAGAGCAAAAAATAAAAAGAAGAAGAAATCCAATGTATTTTAAGTTTTCACTTCTTACACTCAAAGCCTAAGGAAATTCAGGGAACCACTCAGATTCCAGAATGCCTGGACCAGAGGTCCTAATTTTAGGGATGTCCTTTGGTGTGCCAAAAAAGTATTCATAACCAAGAAACTGGACACTTTCTTTGCAGGGGATTTTAATAAGAGAGCTGACTAGCTCAAGAGCATAGCTGTACAGAGAATAGGAAGAGGAGGCACTTTGCCAAGTAGGTTGATGACCATCAAAAAGAATTTTCACAAAGAAAAAGGAGAAAAGAAAGGAAGGAAATGATGCTTGTCAGTCCCTGAAAAGAAAGTTATTTTTCAAAAGGTCTGAATTTACCCTTTTACAGAGGAAAGGTAGCTTATTGTGATAAAATAAGAATGTTCAATTTCATGTAGTTATATTTTTTCTGAGCCAAATAAAATACAATTGTACCTTAAAACCATTTACCTTAAATGATTCATTTGCAAGCCACATAAAATCCCCCAAGAAAGATGTGGGTTCTAGAAATAATAAAAGATTTATTAATTCCAAAACCAAATTAAAGATGTTTTCAAATAATGGCAATGAGCCATTTCTTCTCATACCCACAAAAGCTCAGGAAGTTTAGAAGAAAAAAAATTTTTAAAAAACACAAAATTTTCTCTAAAATCACAATCAACTTTTTAAAATTATTAAACTTCAAAAAATCTTATTGAGATATAAAAACACAAAGAGCTGAGCAGGTTTCTTGAGTGCTTAAGCCTATACAAGTGTGACCCCAACTCTTCCTTCCTCTTCCTACTTTCCCTCTTTGTGAATCGACCACCCACCATCCCCCCAAGTGCCTCTTCCTGGCAGCTTGGGTTCACCTGTGACTCATCCCCACTCTTCCCCACTGACATGTATTGTATGTCCACACCTTGTCAAGACTGTTTCTAAGGTGTCTCCCATACATCTTCCCCCTTTTACATCCTGTGGGCTCTCTGTCTAGTTCACGGCTTCCAGCATGCCTGCATCAGGATCTCCTCATCTCCAGTCCTGCCTCCTTTCAATTCACTCTTGGAGATGACTTCAGAGCAGTCATCTCCTTTCCAAAGGGAGCTGATAATGTCATCACCCCTTACTCAAAATAAAACACATCACACAAAATAAACATGTTTCTGGGACTCATACCAACTCCTCAGTCCTGGCCTGTCTCAACTGCAGTCAGACTTCAACGTGAATCCTCAACTTGGTCCTGGTAGACTAGCCATCCTGACTAGATCTGTAAATACCACTCTTACTCTGCCTATGTGGTTACATCTGCCTCGCATGCCCTCCTCCACGGTCCTCAGAGCTCAGCTCGGATACCAGCGCCCCTCTCTCTAGCATTTCCTGGAATCAACCCACGTACCCCCTACACGATTCAATAGACTTGCTTTTGCATCTGTCTCCTGGATTTCTATGCATGCCTCATAATGTGCTCATGAGGATTCCAAGCTGACTCTCATCCTTAAAAGACTTCCTTCTATTCTTAACCAAGGCTACAGAAGTCCCATCTAGTACTCTGGGTGCTAGGGAACTCTTTCTTGCCTCTTTTTCCCTTGGCAGCTACTTCTTACTCCTCTTCCTCCAGCTTCTTCACCCATAATAAATTACCCTTTTTCTTGTTCCTTCAACACCAAGCTTACATTGCTCCCACGACTCACCAACTGGATGCTTTAGTCAGATTTTAATACCTAGTTTTCAAGCTGCTACACTGGTATACCACCTCAAAGCCTCCAGATAAATCCAGCAGTGCCTGATGACAACTCCAATCTGGACGTGGCAATCCAGGGTCTCAGTGCACAGTGTCTGAAGAAAGTGCAACATGTACACATTTGCAAATCCACCACAGAATCTGAACTGTCTGAGGATCAGGGACAGAAAGTTTCACGAAAGAAAATTAACAAAATATAAAACGACATAAAAGATTTGCCATTACTTTTATCCACTGGCAATTCTATTTTAATATTTTAATAACTAATCTAGCTGTTCCTGCAAACAAGGCTGGAGACACAGCTGCGGTCTTTGAACCCTGAAACCTGTGTAAGCTAATTGGGTGTTTTAACTGGTGCTCGAAAGGCAGGGTTTCTGAAATAACTTTCTAATTGGTCCAGGTGTTTTCCATGTTGAAAAATCAAAAGTGATTAAATAAGACATGAAGCTTTCTGTGGTAAATGATTACAAAAAACAATTTCTTTTGAACTTAGAAGTTTACAAAATGGATATTTATGAAGATGTACGTTAACTCACTGACAGTGAGTGTTTTGGCTCAATGTGTCTTAAACAATATAAACCTAAGGGCCATAATTTTCAGATCATCTACAGCTCCCAAGTATAATGTACTACAGTGGACCCAAGACATTACACATCAAGTTACGCCATAGCCATAGAGATGAGGCGGGGCTGGCATTATGCCTAGAGCATCTCCAAGCCTAAAAGTCCCGGGAAAATTAATACTATCACTGACACTGTTCTGTAAGTCTTGGTTGAAGCCACAGTGTCCAGACTAAGGCACCTGCCCACTTCCACCCAAAAGAGGCCCTACTCCTTCCGATAAGCTGTTTCCTCCATCAGCCAAGCAAAGAAAAGAGCCTACAAAGGAGGGAAGGTGGATGGGGAGAGAACCTCCAGAGACAAGGAGGGGGCTCAAAGCCAATGCCCTGATGGAAGCTCAATGGGCCTGTCCCCTGGCCCTGCCTCAAGGCAGACTGTCCTCTCCTCACCCTGGAAAACAGATGGCCCGGACCACATGGGGCCTGTACAAAGGGGTGCTTCCCTGACTGAATGAAGGTGCTGGACATGGTGGAGTGTAAGAACTCCTGCTTTTATCAGCTCCCAAGCAGAGAATTAATCTAGAGCCATGAAGTAGAAGAAGTTATCCCAACAAAGCTAGAGAGCTGAGAATAAATTACTGCTTTTAGGATGTGAAAAGCCAAAAAGAACATCACCCCACCTGAACAGTGACAGAAAAATCTAGATTATCAACATCATTGTTTTGAACCTCAGGTCATGAGATATTTTGGTGAGCTGAGGTCATCATACAAGGAGGAACTGAATGTTACAGAGATGGACACAGGAACTGCTACACCTTTGTCAGAACATGAGGTAAAGGCAGCTGCCGTGAAACAAGGGAAAATATAAACAATTTCTAAAGGTCCAATGTGAGCTACAGAGACACTTTAGATTCCCAGGGACCCAAATACATTGGAGGTCCACACTATTCACGACCTCTTTCCACAGGCTCCATCAGGTGCTCCTGAGAAAGTTGGAGGGCTGGGGGCAGGCAGGTGGCCTGAGAGAGCCCCTCATGACACTGGTATGTAGGGCCTGACAGGGCTTTGAAGATGAAGCAGGAAAACCAGAAGGAACCCATGTGTTCTGGTCCCTGCATGACTATGTACCATGGTGATCGGCCACCGCCAAAGCCTAAGCACTAAACTGCTGAGACCCCAGACCTTCTAACACAGGAGACAAATGCCTTGTGCCTCTGAGTGAGGAACAAGACACCTGGCAGGTCCCAGATCTCACCTCTAGTCAGGAGGCAAAAGCCACCTGAGGCTGGGGGTGAGGCAGGCAGTCCTCGGGTGCTCTGGTCCCAGGCAAAGCCTCTGCCCTCAGGAGGAGCAGAACCCTGCCCACAGGCATACCTGGCAGTGACATGAAGGGAGGGGCTCTTGGAATGGTCCACAGAAGAGAGCTGCTGCTGGAACAGGAGTAGGAACCCCTCCACTGATACAACGCCAGATTTAGCCACTGTCCTCTAGACCTGAGCTCTAGAATAAAACTACCTGTATCTGTGCTGCCCCACACAACAGCCACAAGCCAGGTATCCTATTAAACACCCGTAAGGTAGCTAGCTAGCTAGTGTGAGAGAAAGAGTGAATCTTAATTTTTATTTCATTTCAATTAACTATAATTAAATTTTAAATAGCCAAACATGGCTAGCGACTAAGACTCTGAAGCTCTAGACCCTGAACTAAAGCAGAGGCAGAAATTGCTCACTTTAGGGATAGAGGTAGTAAGTCTGAAAAAGCCCCACCCTGGGGGCTCTGGTGCACAGTGCCTGCCTCACAATAATGCCAGAGCACAGAATCCGAGAAAGCTCTCTGCCCCACTCAGGTCTCGTGCTGAGTAATAAGCATCAGCCAGTGACAACTGGTAGAGGGACGACGGCAGAGAGCGAGACCTCCGCTGTGGTGGCAGCATGCAGGGTCTGCTAAAACCTGATGATGGAACAGAGCCACTGCAGAATCCCCTGGGCCTCCAGATCCCCACTAAGAGCATGGAGACAGCAGACCATCCTGGGATGAGATTAAAGCCCGAGGATATTAAACTACAGCAGCAACAAAACCCAAAGCTAGTGTAACTACCGACTACATCAGCTCAAACTCTCACATTAAAGGCCTGGCAGAAGAGGGGTCCTACTTCCAGGCACATTTACCTCAGTTTCTATTATATTTTTTCACATGCAGTAACAGGCATTCAATCAAAATTCTGTGTGCCGCACAAAAAACCAAACTTCCCCAACCCATTATAGAGACAGTGAGTACAGGATACAATGACTGAAGGATGGTGGGACTACCTGAGAATTTAAAGAACTACAGTAAGTACTGTCAAAGAATGCAAGGAAAAGGTGGACGGTGTGCATGAACAAACAGGCAATTGCAAAAGAGACATGGAAACTATTTTAAAAAGCCAAATGGAAATATTAGAAATAAATTATATCAAAGACGAGATCTTCCAATGTGCAGACTGAGCACCACAGAGGAAAGAATCAGTAAAAGGGACAACATACCCACAGAAATTAGAAATCAGAAATACACAGACATGGAGTTCCCGTCCTGGTGCAGCGGAAACGAATCCAACTGGGAACCAGGGGGTTGTGGGTTCAATCCCTGGCCTCGCTCAGTGGGTTGGGGATCTGGCATTGCTGTGGGCTGTGATGTAGGTCATGGACACGGCTTGGATCTGGCATTGCTGTGGCTGTGGTGTAGGCCGGCAGCTGTAGCTCTGATTCGACCCCTAGCTGGGAACCTCCGTGTGCAACGGATGCAGCCCTAAATAGCCAAAAAAAAAAAAAGAAATACAAAGACACAAAGAGCAAAAAGAGAAGAGAACTACCAAGGGCCATGGGACAACATCAAACATTCTAACACATGTAATTTGAATCTCATTAGATTCAACAGAAGATTGAAATTAAAAAGTATAATGGTCCAAAGCTTAATGGTATCTTTTAAATTGAGTCTTACAAACCCAAATAATATTGGAAAAACATAAGTTTGCAGAGACTATCCAATGCTCAGGAAACAGGATTTCAAAATGAAGCAGTCTGTGATGAATTATAAATAATGCAGGATAAAGAAAAATTAAAGTTTGAAGCAAAACCCGAAAGACCTCTATGTATCTCTTCACCCTCTTCCTTTGCTAGTACGCTCTACTAATTGTATGGGATTCTGTCTAAAATCCTGGGGCTTCTAGTCAAGCCTTCTCTGGTGGTCCCTTAGTCAGAGGCAGGCATGTGCTTGCTTTCTGTGAAATCAGTGCCTGAGAGCTGCTGAAAAGGTAGCACCTGCACCTGGACACCCTGAGGCAGTTTCAGGATCCTTGAGTCAAAGTCCAAATATTCAAATGAACAACAGACTTTTAAATCTGGGTTTATTACTCTAGTTTGTTTAGTTTGAAAATATACAGGAAAATATATCAGAGTTAGTGGAATGAGAAAATATTTTAACTGACTAAAAGGCATGCAATGTATGTGCAGTAGGTGAGAGGGTGGGCTCTAAAGTCACTCTAGGTTCCAAACATTACTATTCACTTGCTTATGCCTCAGTTTCTCATTTTTTAAAAAAGAGATCATAATAATACCTACCTCATAGAGGCTTAAGTGAACTGTTAAGTGCATCAACGAATTGCTGTGAGGCTCACACGAATTAATAAATGTGAACATCTAGAATACAGTACCTGGAATGTGATGAGTGGCTTTTGTACTTATTTTAACTATTATTCCTATTAATAAACTTTATTTTAAAACCAAATAAAAACCAAATTAGTTGAATTGGAAATACCATCCTTGCTTGAGAAAACCCAAAAGGTTTGAAGTTATATTCTGAACAGTGATTTTTTTTGGCCATGGCTGCAGCGTGCTAAGGTTCTAGGCCATGGATCAAACTCAAGCCATAGCAGTAACAACACCAAATCCTTAACTGCTAGGCCACTAGGGAATTCCACAGTAATATTTGTCTAATCCTTTATTGTCTATATATTTATCAATTATCCCAGCTCCTAATATCCATATAATATGAATATTATATTTTAAGTCAGAATGAGAGGCCCACTGTGGATTTGCTCTAATGAGCACAGATCTGCCTCTCCCTCCACCACAAAGACAAGAGGAGTATTTTCTTAACAGGACCTCAGAGGGTATCTTTTATGGCCTACAGCACTGAAGTGGAAAGCTAGGATATTATTATACTGGAAAGGATATTATCATTATGTGTTTTCTCTAAAGTTTTTATTTGACAGCTAAGGTAAAAAGTGAAATCCAGAAGTTTAAATTATAATTGCTCTTAAGGGGATTGGACATGTCTCTTAAAATTTGAAAAAAAATATGGCATTTATATAGACCATAAGCACTTTTACAAGGCGGAACTGAAAAGAACTGTGTGAAAGGCAACACGGTGAAAAGATGGCGAGAATGAAATCAAGAGCTATTTAAAAACAACATGCACTTTTCAAATGGAAAGTTAACATAAAGTATCTAATTGTGCTCTAAACTGAATAGTGAGTGAAGACATGTAGCTGGATGGAGGGTGAGCTGCTCACATTTTTTATAGCATGTGAGGAAGATGCTCGAGTCTGGAAAAAGCCATCTATATAAAGAATGACAATAGTCCTGTGAGAGGTGCTGACAGCGGAGGCACAGAGGGCATCCTTAGAAAAGGAATGAAAGACAGCACGGGGCACACCCTGTGGAGCAAGGAGCTCTCCTCCCTCACTTCCCCCAATTAATTTACATTATTTTCAACACCTTTCTTGTAAATATACTTGCTCATATGCATTAGTTAATGGTCGCAGGCTGACAGGCGCACCTCTGCTCAAGAAGTGCTGGCATCTGCAGTCCTGGTAAATACCCTGCCGGACAGCATCCTTGTATTTTTCCGTATTAAAATGCTACATTCTATTTACTTGGCAGTGTGTCATTTATTACTCCTAAAATCTAGTTCACAATTTAAAAAACTGAGATGCTTTGGGGGTTTGTATTTTTGTTTCTCTGTCATGTCTTTTAAAAAATATTATCTCCAAATGTCTATTAAATATATAAACATATGATTTTGGATCTGCCGCCTTTATTTTTTTGGGTAAAGTGAAATATTTTGTTAATAAGTATAGTTTTTGTAATTTATATGAAGAGATAGAATACATTCTTACCCTGGTATGAGTACGAATATGCATCTTCAGCCCGTCATTTTTACTGAATCCTTTTTCGCAGTAAGGGCACTGATAGGGACGTTCACCTACAAGATAAAGAAAGGCCTCCTGTCAGAAAAATCTAAAGTGGCAAATCAGGCTTGTGCCATCCCTCCTCCCACTCCAGATCCTGGCCACCACAAAGCTCTGTGTGCTGCCAAGAAGAGGCCCCAGGCACAGAAGTGCCTGCACCACGAGCAGCGCAGGGCAGTGGAGGAGCTTTCCCTACGGTGGGGAGGGTCTGAGCCCTGGGCACCTGCTGCACTCAAAACAAATGCTAGCAGGTTCACTCCATCTTCCTTTTAAAATCTGAGCCCAAACGAAATGTCCTAATTTTAAGAATTTGTTAAAGGAACTTGTATAAATTAACTGGTTCTGTAATTGTCCTGTCCATTACAGGGATCACTGTTTCATTGATACTTTGTTTTTTAAAAAAAGATTCACAGTTCTTCAGTCATGGTAATGAGTTTTAAAAGAACTTCAGAGAGTGGGAACAAGAAGGTGAAGGAGTAAGACATGCTGCTCACCTTCTCCCACAAACACATAAAAAAGAAAGCTATCTACATGTACAATGAGTCACACAGAACATCTACTGAATGCTGGCAGAAGACCTTAGACCTCCAAAAAGAGCAAGAAACTTTCCACTTAACTGGGTAGAACAAAAGGAATAAAAAAAGAGAGTGAGAAGAAAAAAGGAATGGGGACAGGACTAGCACTCCTTAGAGGGAGCTGTGAAAGAGGAAAGGAATCTGCACCCTGGGAGGTCATCTAACTGATGGGAAGGTCAGCTATGACCTCAAAGCCTTGGAGAAAAAGTGCAAAATCGTGCTGAGGAGGACAAAGCACAGAGACAGCCACAAAGACTATTGGTACCACCCCCCAGGACACCATAGCCTGAGAGACACTCAGGTTGGGGCTGGGCACTGAGACTCAGGCTTCAGAGATCAGTTCCAGGGAGAGGCCTAGGATAGGCTGTGTGGGGACAGCCTGAGGGGCTAGGGATGGTGTGCCACTGGCTGGGGAGCAGAGCGCTACAGCCAAAGAGTATGAGAGGAGGCCTGGGTCTGTAGGAGAAATAATGCACCATGGTTGGGGCGGGCAGGAGAAGGAGGAACAGGACTGCCAAAGGAACATCTTTCCCTCCACGGAGGCAGGCAGGATGCCTCTTACACAGGCCTACAGGCAGTGGCTGCAAACTGCCACAGCCATCTCAGGCTCCAGAAGTGGGCATAGCCAGCCACCATGGGTCTGGTGGACAGGCTCCACCTGCAGTCCTAGTCAGCTCAGTGATCACTGGGGAAACAAACATACACACACACACACACACACACACACACACACACACACACAGTCCACCAATGCCTCTGCCAAAAGCTCTGGGCACTGCCTTCACCTCCATGAGGATAAGTGCAACTGTTCAAAGCCCTGCAACCAGGAGCAGCCTGCACCACCTCTCTGTGGTTCCTCACCACTGTCAAGGGCCCAGCAACCAGGCACTGGCTAAAGGCCTGTCAATTGCCTCCATCTCCCTGAAAGCAGGCACAGGCCTTATACTGGCATACCCCCGATCAGGGGATAAGAGCCTGCACACACTGAAGAAAGAGACAGCAAGTACCCAAACCAAAAGCAGCCTCATACACATACATATACACACACACACACAAATAAGCCCTCATAATTGACCCAGGGACACGCTTGCATATAAATAGTCCTCAAAGACCACAGTAGATAGTTGTTTTCCCTAAACTCATGGAATAAGAAAGGTATAAGCAAAATGAAGATGCTCAGGAACCACTCTGAGTAAAAAGAACAGAATTCCCCTGAAGGAACAAACAACAAAACAGATCTCTGCAGTCTAAGAGACACCAAGTTCAAAAAGGAGATACTGAAAATACTGAAGGAATTAAGAGCAGAGATGAACAGTAATACAGATTATTTTAGAAAGGAACTAGAAATTATAAGGAGGAGCCAAGAAAAATTAGAAAATTCATTTGCAGAGTCACAAGCTGAATTAAAGGCATTGAAGAATGAATGATGGAGAATAACAAATATGTGATTTGGAGGATACAATAATGGAAATCACCCAATCAGAACAACAGACAGAAAACCAAGTGAAAAAAACATGAGAGCAATATAAGAGATCTATGGGATCACATAAAGTGGGCCAATCTACACGTAAGAGGAATTCAGAAGAAGAGGAAAAAGAAAAGAGGATTGAAAATATATCTGAAGAAATTATGTCTGAAAACTTTCCAAATCTAAAGCAACAGATATTCAGAAAAAGGAAGCACAGAAGGCCCCAAACAAGTTGAACACAAACAGGCCTACTACACCAAGATAGAGTACAATAAAAATGGCAAAAGTTATAGAAGATTCTAAAGTCAGCAAGAGGAAAACAAAGAGCTAATTATAAGGGAACCCCCATAAAGCTATCAGCTTATTTCTCTACAAAAATGCTACAGGCCAGCTTATTTCTCTACAGAAATGCTACAGGCCAGAAGAGAGAGGCAAGACATAATCAGAATTTTCAAAGGTAAAAATCTGCAGCCTAGAATATGCTACCCAGCAAAATTATCATTTAAAAGAGGAGAAATAAAGAATTCCCCCAAAAAATGAAAACTAAAAAATATAGCAATACTAAATCCATTCTAATAGAAATATTGAAAGGTAGCCTCTAAAAAGGAAAGAAAAAGATATAGGTTGAAGGAAATCACAATTGGAAAGTAATCACTTAAATACTCTAGTATACAAATCTAAAAGGAAAAAAAAAATCCATTTAGGAAAGTGGCAATAAACACAAGGAACAGTAAAAGGATAAACATGAAGACATTTAAAAAGATGCTAAAATCATAAAATGTGGGGAAGGAAAGTAAGACAATACAGACTTTTCTTTTAGAATGCAATTGAGCCCATATGACTATCAAGGCTAAAGCAAGCAGATACAGTAAGCAGATACTTGAGAAACAGGGCAAACACAAACCTAAACCAAATAATACATTCACAAAAACTAAAAAGTAGAGGACACAAGCATAAAATAAAAGGAAATCATCCAACCAAAAAAAAAAAAAAAGGAACAAAGGAGAAACTTAAAATCAACTGGAAAACAAGGTTTAAAATGGAAATAAATACATATTTATCAATTACCTTAAATATCAATGGACTAAAAGCACCATCAAAAGACACAGAGTGGCAGGCTGGATAACAAAACAGCCTACAATATGCTGCCTATAAGAGACTCATCTTAGGGCAAAGGACATATTTACACTGAAAGTGGGGGGGATGGAAAAAAAATTTCATGAAAATGGAAATGATAGGAAAGTAGGAGTTTCAATACTCACATCAGACAAAAATAGAGTTTAAAACAAAGACCATAAAGAAAGACAAAGAAGGACACTATTTAATGTAAAAGGATCCATTCAAAAAGAAGATGAATACAATTGTCAACATATATGCCCCTAATATAGGAGCACCCAAATACATTCAACAAATACTAACAGACATAAATGAAGAAATTGATGGGGATACAATAAAAGTTGGAGATTTTAACCCTCACTCACATCAATGGACAGATCCTCTGGACAGAAAATCAGTAAGGCAACAGAGATCCTAAATAACACAGTAGAACAGTTAGATTTAATTGATATTTTCAGGGCATTCCATCCAAAAAAATCAGAATACACATTCTTTTGAAGTGCACAAGGAACACTCTAGGACTAACCAAATACTGAGATACAAAACTAACTTCAACAAATTTAGGGGTACACAAATTATTTCAAGCATCTTTTCTGACCACAATGGCATGAAACTAGAAAGCCACCTTAGGAAAATAAATGAGAAAAAACAACTACACATAGACTAAACAACATGTTACTAAAAAAAATAAAATAAAAACAATGGGTAAAGGAGGAAATCAAAAAAGGAAATTAGAATTAGAAAAAGAAGAACAAACAAAACCCAAAGTCAGCAGAAGGAAGGAAATCATAAAGATTAGAGAGGAAATCAATGAAAGAGATTCAGAGAACAAAAGAAAAAAAAATCAATAAAAACAAGAGCTGGTTCTTTGAAAGGGTAAACGAAATTGACAAACCTCTGGCCAGACTCACCAAAAAGAAGAGAGAAAACCCAAATAAACATAAGCAATGAAAAAGGAGAAATCTTAATGGATACCGCATACATTCAAAAAGCCCTAGGAGAATATTATGAACAAATATATGCCAATAAATTTGTGAGCCACATGGGAAGTCCATGTATGTCAATGAATGTGACAACCTACAAGAAAGGCACAACTTGCTAGAGACATACAGCCCACCAAAACTGAATCAAGAAGAAACAGATAATTTAAACATACCCACCAACAGAAATGAAATTGAATATGTAATAAAAACACTCCCTACAAACAAAAGTCCAGAACCAAATGGCTTTACAGGAAAATTCTACCATACATAGAAAGAACTTATACCCATCTTTCTTAAACTTTTCCAAAACACTGCAGAAGGAAGACTCCCAAAGACATTTTCTGAAGCCACCATCACCCTAATACCAAAATCAAAGATACTACCAAAAAAGAAAATTGTAGGCTAATATCTTTGATGAATATAGACACAAAAATTCTCAACAAAATTGTAGCCAACCAAATCCAACAACACATAAAAAAGATCATATACCATGACCAAGTGGGATTCATCCCGAATTCACAAGGATGACTTGACATATGCAAATAAATCAATGTCAATGTCATACACCACATTAATGAAAGTCAATAACCACATGATAATCTCAACTGATGCAGAAAAAGCATTTGACAAAATCCAACATCCATTTATGATAAAAACTCTTATCAAAGTGGGTACAGAGAGAACATACCTTAACATAATAAAAGCCATTTATGACAAACCCACAGATGATATAATACCCAACAGAGAAACGCTAAAGGTTTCCCACTAAAATCTGGAACAAGACAAGTATGGCCACTCTCACCACTTCCATTCAATAAAGTATTGGAAATCCTAGCCCCAGAAATTAGACAAAGAAAAGAAATAAAAGGTATCCAAATTAGAAGAGAAGAGGTAAAATTGTCAATATTATGCAGATGACATGATATGATATATAGAAAACCCTAAGGACTCCACACAAAAACAACTCTAACTGATCAACAAATTCAGCAAAGTAGCAGGATACATTCAGAAATCAGTTGCATTTCCATATACTAACAATGAAATATTAGAAAAGGAATATTAAAAAATAATACCTTTTAAAATTGCATCCCCCAAAATTAAATATCTAGGAATAAATCTAACCAAGGGGGTGAAATACTTATGTGCTGAGAACTATACAACATTAAGCAAATGTAAGAGGATTGAAAGAAATGGAAGGATATCCCATGCTCCTCCATTGGAATAATTAATATTGTTAAAATGCCATACTACCCACAGCAATGCACAGATTTAATGAAATCTCTATCAAATTACCCATGACATTATTCACAGATATAGAACAAACAATCCAAAAATTTACATGGAAACATAAAAGACCCAGAATTGCCAAAGCAATCCTGAGGGAAAAAAGCAAAGCAGGAAGCATAACTCTCCCAGACTCAGACAATATTCTAAAGCTACAGTAATCAATACAGTGTGCTACTGGTACAAAAACAGATATACAGATGAATGGAAAAGAATAGAGAACCCAGAAATAAACCCAGACATCTATGCAGTTCAGTGGAAACAAACCTGACTAGTATTCATGAAGACGCAGGTTGGATCCCTGGCCTTCCTCAGCGAGTTAAGGATCCAGTGTTGCTGTGAGCTGTGTGGTACAGGTTGCAGATGTGGCTCAGATCCCACATTGCTATGGCTATGGTGCAGGCCAGTAGCTGCAGCTCTGATTTAACCCCTAGCCTGGGAACTTCCATATGCTGCACCTGTGGACCTTAAAAAAAAAAAAAAAGAAAAAAAGAAAACGGGAAAAACAGTCTTTTCAGAAAGCGGTGCTGGGAAAACTGGACAGCTGCACATAAATCAATGAAATAGAACACACACCCCACACTATGCATAAAAATAAACTCAAAGTGGCTTAAAGATTTAAACATAAGACATGACACCATAAAACTCCTAGAAGAGAACATAGGCAAAATATTCTCTAACATCCACCGTACAATGATTTCTTGAGGTCACTCTCCTAAGGCAATAGAAATAAAAGCAAAAATGGTACCTAATCAAACTGACAAGCTTTTGCACAGCAAAGGAAACCATGAATATAATGAAAAGACAACCTATGAAATGGGAGAAAACAGTTGCCAAGTGATGCAAATGACAAGGGCTTAATCTCCAAAATGTACAAACAGCTCAACAGCAAAAACAAACAAACAAAACCAAGTGAAAAATTGGCAGAAGATCCAAACAGACATTTCTCCAAAGAAGACATGCAGATGGCCAACAGGAATATGAAAAAATGCTCAACATTACTAATTATTCAAGAAATGCAAATCAAAACCACAAGGAGGTACCAACTCACACTGGCCACAATGGCTATCATTTGTAAGTCCAGAAATAACAAATGCTGGAGAAGGTATGGAGAAAAGGGAACCCCTCCTACACTGTTGGTAGGAATGTAAATTGTACAACCAGTATGGAGGTTCCTCAGAAAACTAAATATAGAACTACCATATGATTCAACAATCCCACTCCTGAGCATATATCTGGACAAAACTTTCATTCAAAAAATACATGCACCCCTATGTTCACTGAAGCACTATTCACAATAGCCGAGACATAGAAACTACATAAATATTCCCTGAGAGCTAAATGGATTAAGAAGATGTGGTACATATATACAATGGAATACTACTCAGCCATAGAAAAAGAACAAAATAATGCTCATTTATAGCAACATGGATGTAACTAGAGATTCTCATCCTAAGTAAGTCAGAAGGAGAAATACCGTATGATATCACTTATACGTGGAATCTGAAATACGGCACAAATGAACCTATCTATAGAACAGAAACAGACTCACGGACATGGAAAACTGAATTTTGGTTGCCAAGGGACAGGGGAATAGAGTGGGGTGGAATGGGAGTCGGGGTTAGTGGATGGAAACTATTACATTTAGAATGGATAGGCAATGAGGGCCTCCAGTAGAGCACAGGGAACTATATCTAATCACTTTTGATAGAACATGATAGTAGGTAATATGAGAAAAAAATGTATACATGTGTATAACTGGGTCACTTTGCTGTAAAAACGGAAACTGAAACAACACTGTAATAACAACTATAATAACAAAATTTTAATAAACTAAAAAAAGAATTTCATAAAACTGGCATATGTTTAACAGAACCATCAGTAGGTTAAAATAAATAAAAATTGATCCATACTTTCTGATATAACCAAGTAGAGGTTATATCAAGAGGTTAAAATAGCTAAATCATTTTTAAAAACATGCAAACATACTCATACGCATCACGTTTTTATTTATTTTTATTTTTTTTTAATTTTTCTGTCTTTTCTAGGGCCGCACCCACGGCATAGGGGTCTAACCGGAGCTGTAGCCACCAGCCTACACCAGAGCCACAGCAATGCAGGATCCGAGCCACGTCTGCACAGCGGCTCATGGCAACACTGGATCCTTAACCCACTGAGAGACACCAGGGATTGAACTCGCAACCTCACGGTTCCCCATCAGTTCATTAATCACTGAGCCATGATGGGAACTCCCACATCACACTTTTAAAAAATTCTATTGTAAAATAATTACTTAAGGTGAAGTTGCTAAATGGTGGAATCAGAATTTTAACCCTTCATCTTTAACCCTTATGCTATCACATAAATCAATAAAGATGGCTAGTATTTTGTATAAATTTGATTAGACTCTCTAAAGTTACTGACAAAAACTCTGTTTCCTGCAGTTACAGCTGACATTATCCAGATCTTTCTTACTGGTAGATTGAGGCATTCCTTTAGTTATCAAAGCTCATCAGGAAAAAGTCAGGGTCAGGTTAGGAATGTGTGTTCTATCTCAAATCAGATCCCAAGTGAATAAAAATACTGACATAATATGAAACTGTGTCTTGAGAACTACATATAGGTAACCATTTTCAACGTTTAGAAAGGCAAAACAGTACTGGCAAATATCCCATACAAGATGATGAGATTTAGCTACCAACAATTAGATTCACTGAGCATAGTAATACAAATAATATGAAAGTGTACTTAACTTCAAAATATTTTTCACTTAACTAAGGAAAACAAATGAGTTCTTTGCATTTGCTTATTTCTTTAAATTGTGCTCTGACACTGAATAACAGGGATTAGCAATCAGATCCTGGTGTATAGCACTGGGAACTACGTCTAGTCACTTATGATGGAGCATGATAATGTACGAAAATAGAATGTGCATATGTATGTGTAACTGGGTCACCATGCTGTACAGTAGGAAAAAAACTATATTGGGGAAATAACTATTAAAAAATAGTAATAACAAAAAACTTTAAAAAAATTTTTAAAAATCCACTTGTATTTTCTTCAAACACATCAAGGAACGCAAACAAACATGATGACAACTGCAAAAGGTTGATTTTTAAATTGATTTTACAAGGTGCCACAAGCTAGATACTCCATGAAGCTAATTTATTCATACATTAAATAGACATTTTTTTTAAGCACACACCATCTTCTAGTTACTGTCCTAGGCTTTGGGAATGTAGTTGCGAATACCTGCCTCTTCAATTTTACTAGTGCAATGACAAAGACAAAACAGTAAAGAAAAATCAAGATAATTTCAGATACAAACTGTAAGAAGAAAATACAACAAGGAGATAAGCTGCTTAAGAAAGACCTCTTGTGGCAGTAGACAGGAAAAGGCCATTAAGAGAAGCAAAAGGACTGAATGAATATCATTCTTATTCAAGCACTTTTGTAACTCTTAATCTTTGAATTAGAAGCATTTTAGACTATTAGACTTGAAATAAGGGCCTCCAAATTCTCATTACTGGCACACTTGAGAAGGAAGTAGCTTAAAAGTATTTGAAATATGAAAAGGGGTTGGTGTGGATATTTAGAAAAGGGCTCCATAAAACTGCAGATGGCCTTCCAGAGGCAGCAAATGGTAATGAAAGGGTATCTCTAGATGCCACATGGACGACTTCACCCAGGTCTAGCCTGATCCCCAAACAAGTTAACTTGAGTCTTTAACAAAGAAAATGCATTACGACCACAACCAAAAACAAGAAGAAAAAATTTGATTCTAGTTTAACATATGCCATTAGGACAATAATTTATTAACTTTACCATTATTTTCTGTAATGTAATTAAAGACTTCAGAAGAACTCTAGGCCTCACTAAAGATTAATATACTAATATTAAAACAGCATCTTAAAATTTGTGAAGGGAATTCAAGTTAGTATGCATCTTCATGATAGAAGCAGAGAACTTTAAGACAATAAATCACTGAATATCCATCTATTGTAATGTCCATCTTGAACAAATCCTTTCTAAAAATTTGTACTTACATAATGTGAAATTAATAAAGAAAAATCTTGCAAACTTTGATATACTTAGATAGCTTTACATTCTTCAAATTAAACTACACATTTAATTTCAGATGTGAATGTGACCATTCTATCAGAGGGCTCAGAGATCAAATTTTACTTCATACCACTAAACACAATGCATGGAAAAGACTTGATAATACTGACCACAATCAGTCTTGAAGATTAAAAAGTGTACAACAAAATGATTAAAATGATAAAGTTTATATTATTAAAAAAGTATATAGCCAGTGATCCTTATACTTTGAGAGATTTTTAAACAAGTAGAAAATTTTTCAAATACATTTTTTAAAAAGTGTATAGCCAATGATCCTTATACTTTGAGAGATTTTTAAACAAGTATAAAAGTTTAATATATAATGTATGTTTTAAGAGATTTTGATTAAAATAAAAATAGACTATTTCCAAAAAGCATTTCAATGATTTTAACTTCTATTTTGTCAGTTTATTTTTTTTAAACTATATAGATTTCAGGGAACTCCAATAAATCTCTGAAAATATGAAAAGATATACACAGGGAGAAAATGTAATTTAAAATAAAGTCAAGTCAAACTCTTATTTTTGATGAATACAAATTAAATAATGTTTAAATAAGTTAAATAATGTTTAAGGATTTTGGAGCCATAGTTTTTATTTTTACTTTTGAGTTTTCTAACAAAAATCAGTTCTGGAAACTGCAATTTTCAAATAAAAAGGCAAACCTTCTTCATTTGAAGCAAATTTAAAAAAAAATGAAAAAGTGTATGTTTCATGAAAAATACTCTAAGATGGTTCCACATGGTTGAATTTTAAAATACATACATATATATATGCATTCATATATATATATACACACACACACATATAGATATGATTTCTTCAGAAGAACTTTATATTTGTTTTCCACAAGTATCATGAGACTGGGTTATTCTGCTATTGTGAACTAAGGAAATTGTTACAAAACATCAAAGTGACTCATTCTAAGTGAAAATTAAACCAAAAATATAATTCTGTAAGCACCACCCAATCACTTTTCCAATTCCACCATTCTTACCCTTCAACTTATGAAGCATCTAATAAATTAGAAGTATACCACAGAGAGAAATTAAATGCTACACTGACAAATGGGAGTAGCTCAAGTTCATTTTTGGCCATTTTATATGAATGGAAATAACTTGTTTCTGCAGCAAAAAGAGTCATGAGACCCTACTGACCTCATAGAACGCCACATTGTTACTCTTGGAATGCTCCTGTTAATCAAAGCCTATGGAATTTCACTTGCCATCTTGGAAAGACAGACAACGAAAACCTGAACTTGACATTTACTTCTTGAATATTTACAAAGATACTTACTTTTACAAGTTTAAAGAGTTTACTATTGTAAGAAAGTGGGCCATAAAATGTAAAAACAGAAAGACCAAAATGAGATAAATAGGAGAGCCACACACTTACTAACTTTCTAGTTTAAAGAGTCAATACCTACCTAGTGAGGTGAGGGCTAAATAAAAAATGAGTTTTACTGATGCAAACAAAACAAGATATGAGATGCATAATAAAAAAGGACAAGGTATAATGAATATTTTTAAAATACAAAGAACTAGGAAGAGAAAGTAACAGGTTTCCTACTCAGAATGCCCTGGCTCGGGCCAGTGAGGTATATAAATGACACCAACTACATGTCACTTGTCTAAAGGGAACAAGACACCTTCCCGTGGTCTTTGACGTGAGTGCTGATAGAATCAAAGTAGATTGTGTCCCAAACTGGAAAAAGCATTGGAACAATTGAGACAATGAGCAAGTTTTAAAAGTTTTGACCAAGGAGAAAAAACTCCTACATGCGTTCTCCTCAGTGCTATGTGAGGAGGCACTTTAAAGCGAAGGTAGGGAAGAAAAGTAACTACTGATTTGGTTTTGTTGTTGGGAGTCAGACTTTGGTAAGAAAAAGCATTAACTTTTGAACGTAGCAGTTTTCCATTTTAAGAATTTCTACCAGAAGTTTTATTTAACCCAGTATTTATGAGCATAGTTTGTGCACAGTGGACATGGTGAGGCACTTAAACCCTAGGAGCCTCCACACAGAGGGGTTTTCCTATTCATAGTGCCCACAAGGAAGGATCAAGAGTATAAAATTTTGAGCAGCAAGAGATCCAGAAAATTATTTTCTTTATCCAAAACCTAGAGAAGCTATAAAACCTTCCCCAGCCCTGAGGCACAATTCAGAATTGCACAAAAACTAAACAGAAAGAAGTTGTTCTGGGGTGGGGGTGGGAGCGGGGAATGGTAGCAATGATAAGAGAAAGCACATATTAGAGGAAAGCAAATTTCCATTCGTTTTCCTAAACTAAAGGAAAATGCTGTGCTGCAAATTTAATAGAGGTAGCTACTGATAATATTAGGTAATAATTTACCAATAAAGTTGCTGAAATACAGTTTCCACAATGAAAACCATTGCAAAGGCTGCTTACTTTTTGAGGATCTCGGTAGATTACAAAAAAAAATAATAAAAATAGTTACATAAATGATGGTATATTTTCAATGATCCATCTTATCAGAGTCTCTATGACTATATTAATTCATTTGATGGTTGTTCATCACACTACATTCCAAGACAAATGTCACTCTGTCACTCTTTCCTATGTGTCTCATTTCCGAGCCTATGATGAACCTTGACATGAGCAATAGAATTTTCACATTAAAAAACTAGGGCCGCTGATATTTTTGAGAAAAGTAAAAAGAGATAATCATATTTCCAATGAAAGTCAAAATGAATGTCTCTCTTAACTCGTTACACAGGCTTGTTACTAGCCCACAATCAACCATGGAGGAGCTGAATACAGAAAAAAAGAGGAAAGATGGTATATTCCATATTGTGACTGATCAGAAATGATATGAAGTGTCAAAATCACATGAAAATAAGAATCACACAGTTGAAGATATTTCCTATAAATAAGACTTCTTAGGGAAATTTTGAAGCTCTCAATCTCAATCTCTGAAGTGCGATGGAGGGAAAAAACCTTTTATTTCTATGAAGATTCTACACGCAATTATTCTGTTGACTCTTAACTTTTACCTGTAGGTAAAAGAACTTTGATTTGGCCTAATGTTAGTAATTAACCACTTAGAAATGACATATAGCAAAATAAATTCCCTCTCAACATACAAATGTTATCTAATTATAAAAATGCAAAAAGAGGGCTTCCCACGTGGCACAACGGGTTAAGAACCTGGGGTTGCCACAGCTCTGCCATGAGTTACAACTGTGACGTGGTTTGATCCCTGGCCTGGGAACTTCCACATGCCATGGGTGCAGCCAAAAAAACGTAGAAAGATATGTTTAAATTTTCATTTGTGATTATAATTAAAATTTTTGTTTATGAATTATCATCTTATAGTTACTTATACTTATTTATACTACTGTTTTTAAAACTCTAGACAAATATTCTACAAAGAATGAAAAAATTCCTTTAGAAAAATTGTTAGAGAAGAAAGAAAAACAGTGGCTAAAATCCACATAGAATCAAATCATAATATACCAATTCCTTATTTCTAAGATGATCACAAGTAGTTACCAAAAAATTACATATTTCTAGGACAGTGATTTATTACGACATTCAAATAACTGTGTGCAAAAGCAAGCCTATAACAGAAGGGCCAACACAGCCGGTATCTATTAACATGGAAAGTTGGTTGGAACTGTAGGCAAGTAATTAACCTCCTGGCCCAGAGCTTTAAAGTCCCAAAAGCAGTTCCTAGAATTTCTTTCATAATTTATGAACAACTGATGGAATTCATGTCACAGTCCGTGGATTCCCTTGTGGAATTAACCCCAGCTTTCACTGACCCTAGGAAGCTGTAAACCAACAGGAGAATGTGCTCTACTATTTCAGCTGACCCACAGAGTGCCATCTCTGTCATTCCAGCTTAGGAAACTGGATGATAAATTACAGAGCTGCCTGCCAGACGCAGACCTAAACATTCACCTTCACTAACGATGAAGGCAACACACAATCCATACACTCACCCCAAGGCAGCCCTTTTTGACAGCAAATCCTCCTCTATATTCTACAGATGATCTATATGCTGCTGCTAAGGGTTATAAAAAGATGATGATGATGATGATGACACTGGGAATAGAGGGTCAGATCATATATTAAGAGAATATAAATACCTATGATTAAATACATGTATAAACAACAAAAATAAAACACAGTGAAGTTGGTGGCACCAGCTCACATTATACAATGTGATGTGATTATACAATACATGTGTGATGTTACACTACGCTAAGCACTGTGCAGAGATCTCTGCCTACATTTTCATTTGTTCTTTGAAACAATTTATGAAGTTGGTACTGTTATTACGCCTGTTGTTCAGGTGAGAAAGCTAGGTTTTGAAGAGGTTAAGCAATTTGTGAAAGCTCACACAGGGAGGCAATAAATAAAATGGAATTTGAAAACCTGTAATCTGACTCTAGGATCCATGCTCTGGACATGAATCAGGTATAAAATAAGGTATCATAGATGACTGACTTAGTGGTGCAGAAGTTTCTCTATGTCTAGAGTTAAAGAGCTCGGTTAGACAATAGGTAACAAACTGCAGACCCTCAAGCATCTAAGACAAGATTATTATACTCAATTGGTTGTTTATCAACATGATAATATCATCCAACATTACAGAAGGGATGTATGTAATTCTAGGGTAAGTTCAAGAGTAACAATAAGAGTTAGGAGGTTTGGTAAAGAATAAAATAAAAATATCTACGATGTGATACACTGGAAGAACTTTGAGTCTCAGTTGTTCTAGTTGAACCACATGTTAAGTTACGTAATTTTAGCAAATTACTGTATTTTGCTGGGCATTAGTTCAATTAAAAGGCTTGCACTTGTAAACTTTTCTAAAAGTGAAGACTCTCATATTTTAATAATCTACACAAGCAGATGTCTTATGCACAGTTGCCCTGCATGCCTTTATTCTAATCACCTAATTAGGAAGAATGAGCAGACTTTGGAAGGTAGATACAAGGTTTGTGAAAAATAACATTTTCAAAGTTAATAGAAAATCCAAAGTTTTGTCATACTTCACCCTATCCTCACACAAAATGGGAATAAAGGACAGGCAATAGAGAAGAAAGATGATGAAGCAAAGATGCAAGTGGCTGGTTATTTAAGCTAGTAAAGGAAAAAAATACATCAAAAAGTGAAAGAGTTAGTTGGAGGGATATTTTTAAATGTAGTTTCTAAACACTACTAACAACAACAAAAAAATAACAGAGATGTAAATATTAAGTTTCCTCCCAAAACTAAATGATGGGTAGTAATCTAATATCTAAGCAATCATTGTCTTATAGAACGGTCATTAGTCATGAGTCAGTAAAATAAAAAATAATTTTCCCAAGAAAATTAATATGAAGGAAACTGCCCTAATGCTTCACAAAGCAATACTGTCACTATTCCAGAGAGGAAATGATGAAAGATACCAACTGAGAAACTGGAAGGAAGAAAAATAAAGTTAATTCATATTTCCTTTTCAAAAACTTAGTATTAGTTGATGTTATTAAACAGAATTTGTTTCCCCAAATATTGATGTCCAGTTAGAATACCATAAAAAAAACAAAACGAGAGTTCCTAGTGTGGCTCAGCATATTACGAACCCGACTAGTATCCATGAGATTGTTGGTTTGGTCCCTGGCCTTAGTGGCTTAAGGATCTGGCATTGCCGTGAGCTGTAGTGTAGGTCGCAGACATGGCTCAGATCCTGCATTGCTTGTGGCTGTGGTGTAGGGTGGCAGCTGCAGCTTAGATTTGACCCCTAGCCTGGGAACTTCCATGTGCTGCAGGTGCAACTCCAAAAAAAAAAAAAGAAAAAAAGATAATTATCCCTACAAAAATCTCATCATATTGCAATGTATTCAAATGTACATCCACCTCACCTCACTGAAAAATTCAGCCATCAATTAATAATCATTTCCTCAAAAAAAAGTAGTAATCTGTCCAATTACATGTAATTCTGGAAAATGAAAATTTACAGAAACAGTAAAAAGATCAGTGGTTGCCAGCAGTTGAGAATTGTTGGATGAATAGGCAAAGTACAGGGAATTTTTAGGACAGTGAAAATACTCTGGATAATATCATAATGATAGACATATGTCATTTCATATTTGTCCAAATCCACAGAATGTATAACATCAACAATGAACTGTAATGCAAACTATGGACTGGTCAATGTAGGGTCCTCAATTTTAACAAACAGAGCACTCTGGTTGGGCTACTCATGCATAGAGAAAGTAGATGAGAAATCTCAGTACCTTCCCCTCAATTTTGCTGTGAACCTAAAATCCCCTAAAGTACAAAGCCAACTTAAAAAAAAAAATCTGATGAAACTAAATTTAATCATTTTCTCTGTATGGTACTGTCTACAGCAAAGATGACTCAGGAGTAAATGAACAAATGAATGCTGCTTAAAAAAATTTAACACACAAAACACCTTTCATTTGGCTCTAAAGCATAAAGCCTATCACACCGGCTGTGAAAGGAACTTAGATAATATTTGAGAAAGTTCCTCTCCTTCAATAAACCTCATTAAAATCCTGAGCCTGATCTGCCCTGCCCTTCAGCTTAGAATCTAGTTAGGGAACAGATGAAGTATAGTATCATAACTGAGAAAAGATACTCATATATACCAAACACCGGGAGTCCCCAAATGTCTAGTGGATAGGAGGCTACATAGTACTATCATACATCACACAATTGTTTGTAATTATTTCAGTTGCTGTAGAATCCACTTATCAAACAAAACAGATGGGGCATTTGTCAGGACTAGAACTCCTATATCTTTTTTCTAACGACAATTTTAAAAACTACTCAATTCTAAGCTAAAAGGAGTCATAGTAAGCTTGAGTACTGGCTCGCTAAATACTGTTCTCTATTCCTTCATTCAAGTACTGTAATTTTATATGCATTGGTCTTGAACTATTATTTATTATACAATCTGTTTCGCACCAATTACATGATGAAGCAATGAGGTGAAGAATGGAAAGAAAAAGGCCTAACTTTATACTGTGGGTGGGATAGACAGCTGATAGACAATTTATTAATTTTAGTCTTTGATGTTAACATTCCTTGAAGTGAATTCCATAGATTTTTGTAGGTATTACATGAAAAAAATGGTTCTATGGTCAATTAAATTTGGATTCAAATCTGGAACTTATCACTATGAAGCCAATATACGTTCCACTATTCTACCGCATTGCAATCTATTTGTACATTCTTTTATTTATTCAAGAAGCATTCACTTGGTACTTTCTCTATGCCAGACAGTGCTCTGAGGGGTAAACAAGTAAGATAACAGATAAGGGCACAGCTGTAAGGAAGCAAGAATCTACAAACTACTGAAGAGGTGCCAGCACTGGAAGGGTGCTGTATGGAGAGAAGTACAAGATAGAGCATGCCAACCTAGCGAGGTGAAACAATGGTCAGATAACACATCATGGAGAAATGAGTATAACTGGAGAATGGAAGATAGTGAAAGAAGCCCAGGAAAGGAGCCTGGGATGTCAAGTGCAAAGGATGGTCACTGGCACAAGGTAAGGGGAAAACACTGAAAGGTTTTAAGTAGGATAACAGCTTAATTGAGTGAGCCTGATCAATTCTTGACACCTTCTTTCATAAAGAATATATATGCTTTCCAATATTTTGGAAAAAAAAAACTTCTGAATAATCCATGAGAATTGTAAATTTCATAGAATTCCTTTTTCAAGATGACTAAACATGAAGTAATGATATCCTGCTTCTTCAGAAGCATCTGAGTTTTCTCTGAGCAGTGTAACTATAAGAAAAGAAATCCATGCCAGGACTGTTGTGAAAGCCTAGGCACCAGCAACCTGCCAGGTCTCTGCAGTCACTGACACTGGTTGGTGCCCACTACTTCAAATACAGCCCCAGCCATGCTGCCTGGCAATTGTCACCAAAAACAAAGTCTTCCCATCAAAGTAACTCCAAGAAGAACTGTAAAGTATGAAAATGAAATGAGTCTGATTTTAAACAGAAAAATCTAGGAGTTCCCGTCGTGGCGCAGTGGTTAACGAATCCAACTAGGAACCATGAGGTTGCGGGTTTGAGCCCTGGACTTGCTCAGTGGGTTAAGGATCCTGCGTTGCCGTGAGCTGTGGTGTAGGCTGCAGACGCGGCTCAGATCCTGCGTTGCTGTGGTTGTGGCCTAGGCTTGGCAGCTGCAGCTCCAATTCGACCCCTAGCCTGGGAACCTCCATGTGCCACGGGAAGCGGCTCTAGAAAAGGCAAAAAAAAAAACCAGAAAAATCTAGTTATAAATAACAATTTTAAATAATTATACCACTATTTCTGTGTGCATATACACATAGGCCACCTTTTAATTTTATTTATTTAAATGTATATGTTGGCTGACTGTGCCTTAGCACTCACTGTTGTCTGAATTTAGGTGGCCATTTCTCTGGATCAGAAACCAATAGGTCAAAACCTGTAAAATATTACATACACAGTTATTTCAAATAATTAAGTGTTCTATGATTGGATTAATCCTTCCTATGCTGAAATACGTTTCAATGTACTCTGAACAGTAATCACTGCCTTTTAAAAACATACTATGCCAATTATAATTCAATTACATGATGTTTCAGGACATTACCATAAGTTTATTACTATGGTACAGAAATAATATATTTTCCCCATTTCCTACTTGTCCTCCTTCCATACACAAATTATATGCACAAGCACACACACACAGACAAAATCTGCTGAACAAATTTTAAGTTATATTTTCAGGGCCATACAAAGATGTCTTCTAAAAATTACACTCCAGAATGGAAGGCTGCTGATTTCACTCTCACCACAATCCCACACGGCCTTTGGTACAATGAGGACGAGCGGTGCCCAATGACATAAAAGACCACACTGCTAGGTTGAGAGATGATGAAGAGAGAGGAGAGAGCCCCCAGACTTGAGGGCTTTCTCCTCTTTCTTCATCATTTACTTGCCTCTTCTGTACAATCAGGACGCAGTGCTAACAGCGTCTGGCACTATTTTAAGTCCACCTGTCCTCAACATGGTTTTCTGCTGCCTTTTCCTTCTGCTTCTCACTTCTGTTGTGTTCCGCTTCTGCTACACATACCGGACTTTGCCCTGAAAACCTCACTTGCTCTGGGTACTTCTAAGCAAGACTTGTTTTCCTTCTTTAGGGAACCCATTACTCCACAGGCATCAGGTATAATGCTTGACCTGCTCTTGGTTATCATGTTTCCTTTGTAAGTACTTAAGAGGCTATTCTAGGATGACAAATTCTAAGTTGATCAACGTCTTTCAGCTATAACCAGAAAATTTCCAAAATAGGAAATTATACTGCATGGCTGTCCTTTTTCTCCATCTATGTATAATAATCACAGTATTAATTCTTTGCTTGCTTAAACTAACATTTCTTCATTCATAACACAGTTATTGTGCTAGATACTACACTAAACACTGGTGACACAACAGTAAAGAAAGTCAATACTATGGCTCTTGAATAAAAAGCTTCAGCAGTGTAATCCAGACACACAGTTTACCAAACACAGTCTAGCTACTGAGAATCACTTAAGATTCACACCCAATAATCCGGCTACCAAAAGTAGGAGTATTCTTTCAAGTTTTTTAAGTACTTCTCTATATAAGATAAAATCCAAACAAAGCTCTTTCAAGAATATTGAGTTGTTCATTCACCCTTCAGTAGGGCACAGCCCTCTTTCATGGGAAAAATTACACAAGAAGTCATAAGAAGTGAAGAAAACCCTTTCAGGAAGCAATTCATATCATAATAGATACTATGGTCACATCACTCTTGAATCAGTCAAATCCTGTAGCATTCAAGCCACATTCCAAGGACTTTTTCAATTTTAAAAGGCCACATTTGACATGAGCTACTGGAGAGATTTTTAAGAGGAGGCCCTTAGCCTTCTATAAAACTGTTAGAATAATATATAAAGTAAATCACAGTTATACCACAACCAAACATTAATCAGTTCCCACTTTATATATTTAACTTAGTTTGGGGGAGTATACTTATTCAAAATTTTTCTAGAGTAAGGAAGTAGATTCTATAAAACTTTAAAAGAGAGAAAACAGGCAAGATTAATTCTAAAGCTGAGAGTCAATTTTGTTAAGTTACAAATTCCTTATCCTCACAGAATGTGATTTCTCTATGCTGTTTTTGTCACCAATTACAATCTACATACCTGTGTGGCTACGGATATGAACCCTCAGTGTACCACTGCTGGCAAATTTCTGGCCACAATATGGACAGATTTTCTCCTTTTCTCCTGTATGTGTCTAAATGGAAAGGAATAAAAAGAGTTGAGGATAAATATAAAGAATTAGGTAAAAATGATTACTGTGCCTCTAACAAAAGTAAATCCTTTTTTTCCCCCCTCGGGATTATGGTTTTTTTTAATGATTTAATATCACAATGAGATTTTAAACAATTTATCACAGGTATTCCCATTGGTTCAAAAAAAAAAAAAAAAACCCTCTTAGAATCACACATTAGTGCTAATTTGAAAATAATGCTGCAGTTTACTTTTTAAGGCTTTATGGAGCCCCCATCTAAAAATGATTAAGTTATATAAAACCAGTATATGCTAGCAAAACCACATAATCAAAATGGGGCTACAGCTGCCCTTGACTGCTGCCAAAAAATACTTCCTTAGGAGCATTTTTTCACATTCTTTGTGTACATTTAACACTTGAGGACAGAACTGACCTCAGTAAAGTAATCTGTTACCTGCATTATGTTTGTCAGACTGGACTGAAGTTAATGCAAAGCAAAATGGACTACAAATCTGATTTCATCTTTAAAATCAGCAGGTGTTAACTGAACAGTCAATGTGAAAGATCACTGCTGCCCTCAACATACATTTAATCTGGGATAAAATAACCACACAAGGAAAGGTGAACCAGTATCACCAAAAGCCAGTTTCAATAAAATGTTAGAGTTCAAAGAAAAAAAGTGTGACCTCTCCCAAAAGAGGAGGCAGATGGAGTGTTTTAAACTTGGCTCACAATCTCATCAGGTAACCATGTTACCAACATCAAAACAGGTCGTTCCAATAAACGGGGGGGGGGGGGGGGGGGGTCAGAGTTACTTTTCAAATCTCATTTTTCAAACTTAGGAGAAGGGAAAAAGGGGGAGAGTAGGAGGCAATTACTTCAGATCTCTGCACATTCTCTCTCAAATTGCTTTTAGAATTATTTTTTATTTCAATGGTAACCTAAATATTAATAAAAGCATATATAGTGGATCATCTGGGTTACCACCACCATCACAAAACAGAACTTCCAGGACCTATGTTTGCATTTGTTTCAATGTAAATTACTGGCAAGTACTATTATTTGAATTGCCAGGAGCCAGTGTAAAAAGAACAAGAAAGGTTGTTGTTTGGTTTTACTTTGTTTTTTGGGTTTTTTTTACTGGCAGTACCTGCAGCATATGGAAGTTCCCAGGCTAGGGGTCAAATTGAAGCTGCAGCTGCCAACCTATGCCACAGCCACAGCAATGCCATATCCACTTGCAGCAGCGCCAGATCCTTAAGGCACAGAGCAAGGCCAGGGATCGAACCCACATCCTCATGGATACTAGTTGGGTTCTTAACCCTCTGAGCCATAGCAGGAACTCCCAGGAAAGGTTTTTTGTTGTTGTTGTTGTTTTTTTAAATGATGTGTTCCCAGAGGGTAAAGACAGGCTGGCAGGTATAGAGAAAAAGGAGGTGGGGCAATTATGTCATCACCTGACAACCTCAAGGAACCACAAACTTTGCAAAACATTCTCATCTTCCATATTAAATTAACTGTTACTTTTAATATAAATGGTTTCATAACCTTATGGTTGATATTTAATTTGTAATTTTTTACATTTGAATTATAATCTGTATTTGTATATATACTATCATATTTGTAATTTTTAAGAATTATAAATGAAATATCCTAGTCATTAGTGTCCTTTAGATTTTTTTCCCTTGAAAAGACTTATACTACACTCAAATTTGAGGAATACAGTCTAATCAACAGCCACACTAGCCAATGCACTGTCTATAACAGACATCTTGATTCTGAATTAGGCAGGCACTTAACTTTCCATTTCCACTACAAGTTCTTATACAAAAGTTACACATTCTTTACACCTCAGTAAGAACTGCTACTCCCATGGTCAACATTATGGTTCAATTTAAAGGAAATGATACATTTCAACATTTAACAGACCTGTGTTCTTCTCATTTGTTGACAGAAGTGGCATATTTTGGCAATTCTTTCCTGACTAATGTAAGAGTGTTTAGAAATTGTATACATGTATTATTAAAACATTGGATTATTCCAAACAGGCAACTACCAATTTATTTGTAAAATCTTTTAAAATCCAACGGATTTCTTTTGCTGCTACATAAGTATTTTATTGTTTGCTTACTTGATTTCGGCTACTTATTCTTAAGTGGTATAAATTTCAAACTGCGGGACCCTGAGGCAATATTAATAAAAAGAATTAAAATGTTCCTTTTGGCTTAAATCAAAAATATTATTATTAGGTACAAAATTGGATTGGCTGGTATCAAAAGATACTGACAATGTAACACTGAAATACCTTATATACAGTTAAGAAAGCATGTAAACATCACTATGACAATACTGGATAAATATACAGACAAAAATGAACAATGCACTGTAAAATATACTTTACAACAATGTTATTGCAAACAGTATCTTTCTTGAAAACTCACTATAATTTTCCCTCATTTATTAAAACACAATAGTTTATTAAATTCACACAAAAAAGTAATCCAAATAAAGCTTACGTATTCAGAGATTTGAGAAGACTATCATTATTACGAGCATTGAAGAAATAGGAAAAGAAAGATACAATTCAGTCCTTTTGAAACAGCTGTATTAAGGATAGGCACCAGTAAGAGCCATAATGGCACAGAAGTCACTTCACAGTCACTCAGCAGGGAACACTGAGCAGCAGAAAACTACCACACTTCATGCCATTTCTAAAGTCAACATTGAAACCTTTAACTGCATTTACGGTAATACGAAATTCGGTATTTTAAAAAATGTACCTAAAATCCAGTCAACAAATAACCTGTTGATTTGCTTGAGGCAATTAATATAAAATAAGACAATTTCCAAGTAACTAGCAGTAAGAACATCCTTTTATTGGAGTTGAGCTAATATTTACCAAGTCTCTATTCTGTACCAGAAACTTCCTTAAATCCTAGAATCTAAGATGAAGGACTCTTCCAATCCCAGGAGAGCTCGGTGTAATAACTTATCAATAAATATCTGAACCAGCTTTGAAAAGAAACTATTAAAGCTCTTCTCAATATATTTTAAAAAGAAACCTCTGTTAATCCAAAAATGTATACAAATCGATAAGCTCCCATTCATCGAGTACTTCGTATGACCCATCTATCAGCATGGGCTAGGACCATGTAGACTCTATACTTAAATCTAGGTTTGCTTTCATACAAGAAATATATCTCCTCTGATAAAATGAAGAAAACAGACATTTGCTGAAAAGCTAGTATCAACTGTATATTCCTTTGTCATTTTGAGTAAATATGTTGATAAACTCATATAAAATTAATTACCACATGATAATTAACATACACGCCTATACTGCTTAAATATGTAATCCATTCAAACTCACAGAAGGCTTCTACTTACTTTCTTATGACTTCTAAGCACTGAAGGTGTAACAAATGCCTTATTACATAGCTCACATCTGTACTTCTTGTGTCTTTCATGGACCACTTGGACATGAACGTTTAATGTATCCTTCCTCTTAAAGGTAGCATCACAGTGATGACACTTGAAAGTCCTCTCACCTTAGAAATGAAAAAGTTGAATAAGAGAAACAGATGCAACAGCAGGGTGCTAGTAACTCCCCATCATGTGTACCCAATTTAGTGTTGCTTTCTCCCAAATGTTAGCTTTACAGCTCTAACAATTTATCGTGATCATAAAAGGCCATTTTTCCAACAAATATGCAATTCCATATTTGTTAATTCCCTGTTTGATGGGGGCAGGGAGACCCTTTGACCTTTTTAGATGCTCAGTGTCTTTTAACTGGAAAATGTGGGGACTGAATTAGCTAATTTTCTAAAGGTACCATGAACTTTAAAAAAGAAAAAAGTATTTATTTTGGAGCTCTTGTTGTGGTTCAGTGGGTTAAGAACCCAACTAGTATCCATGAGGATGCTGGTTAGATTGATCCCTGGCCTCGCTCAGTGGGGTAAGGATCTGGTGTTGCTGCAAGCTGCAGGGTAGGTCACAGACGCGGTTCAGATCTGGAGTTCTTGTGGCTGTGGTTCAACCCCTAGTTTGGGAACTTCCATATGCTGCAGGCGTGGCCCTAAAAAAGAAAAATGAAGTAAAATATAGTAAAATTTGTGACTTATTAAGAAAAAAAGTACTTATTTCTAGGGCAGGGGTTTGAGGTAAGCAGGTAATTGTGACAAAAGGCTTCTCTTCAGCAGTGTGAGCTGCCCCTGGGGACCTTCCTAAACTCCCCTCAACCCACCACTCTCCCTCTGGCCTTCAGAGCAGCCCCTGAGCCCAGTAGAGGAGTGGACTGTAATATCCTTTCCTTCCTCAGCATATTCTCACGACCTTAACCTGGAGGTCCCCGAAAGCAGTCCTTAGTCGGCAATGAAATGGACGGGAAATGGGTTCAACTCCCAAGTTTTCAGACATTTTGGGGAGTTACCTCTCAGAAAGGCAGCTAGATTGGGATGCGGGAGCCAGAATGGCTACCCTTTTCTACCCTTAAGGCCCTGGGTACCTGGGAGGGTTTTATCATCTTGTTAAATAGCCTATGCTTACAGGAAAGCAACTCTAGAAGCTATATTTAGGGAGTATATGGTACTTTTTAAACTTGCTATGTCTAAAGTTTAGTGGTCTATTTTAAATACATTTAAGTGATCAATGTGCACAATTAGAAGACAATGATATTTCTCAGGAAGTTATAAAACACATGTAGTATATAAAGACAGACTAGTATTTGCACATATTTTCCCTTTTCAGAAAACAATGATAATAACAGATTCCCATATTGTATTCACTAGGAGACAAAATAAGCAGATAACTTCGTCCATCTAAATAAGATATCACCCCAATTTCAACCAAGCTCTTCTAACTTCCCTCCATTTAACTAGCACAAATTCACAAATGTGAAGATCCTATTATATCTTTATACCAAATTTAAGGAAGAAAGGACAAGAGCTGGGGGGGGGAGAAAAGGCAAATTATCCTTCTTTTGTCTTTTCAAACAGAAGTATGGCTCTTTAAACTCACTTAAAATTTTCCAAGGAAATTGAGTTGTTGAAATTTGATACTTGAAACAAAGTCACACTAAACCATGCAAGAACTATGTAGATCATGAGAGCTGTGGTCACATGCTGCCTTAGCCATTTTTGTTGCAGAGTGTTATTGGTGTCACCTGGTTTGTCTTTATATATCTTTCTAGACTTAAAATTTTATTTGTATAAAATATATAAACAGTGACAGGAAAAGGACAATTGACATAAGATTGTAAATGTTAATAATACCAAATCTATTCAAGTACTGGGAAAAAAAATACTCTAAGATTGTGCCTATCAAACTATTTTCATACTGATTCTATACAAAATCTCATCAAGCTACAGAGTCCATACCTTTCTTCTTTTAATTCCAGATTTATCAGAAGTTTAAAATTCTGATATGAGATTTTCTCTGATTTTATCAGATTTCTTTACCTTAAATTTATCAGGATTTTTCCTTATCTTAAAAACAAGCAGCTAGCTAGTAACTAATTTTGGTTCTCAGTACATTAGGAAATAAAAATAATTTCCAAAATAATTATGACAACTTATTCTTCATATTTTGAGCCATAGTGCTGATGTAAGTTTCTAAAACAAACATTATGTTTTGAAGTTATACAATATGAAAATTAAAGAGTTCCCATTGTAGCTCAGACGGTTAAGAACCCAAAATAGTGTCTATGAGGATGCAGGTTTGATCCATGGCCTCACTCAGTGAGTTAAGGATCCAGCACTGACTCAAATTGCAATGTAGGTAACAGATGCGGCTCGGATCTGGTGTTGGCTATGGCTGTGACCCACGCTGGCAGCTTCATCTCCGATTCAACTCCTAGACCAGAAACTTCCATATGCCGCAGGTGTGCCCTAAAAAAGAAAGGAAAAAAGAAAAAGAAAATTAAAACCCATTTAAGAAAAGATCTAGTCTTTCATCCCACTTCAGCCATTTTTGGTTTTCTCATCCTTCTAGCTCACTAGCCTTAACTGATGTTTACCTTAAATAATGCATTTACTTACTCCACCACCAAGACGATTTTCCTAGCTAAATGTCTTGATGGAGCTTCACAAAGCCTCTGACTGATATGCTGATCAGCCTTACATTAAACACAGAAAGCACCAGCACAGTCCACTCTCAGTCACTCCAATCCTATGTCTCAAGTTGATGAGAACCAAAAAGCTGAAATCAAAAGTATTTGATTCGTTCTATTAAAAACTCCTTGCTCTTACTAAAAATAAGATTTCACCTATCCAAAAAAAATTTCCTTAGCATCAAACTAAGTTTAGCCATGTAAGTTTTAATGGTATAAATGAGGTTCCCTTGCCTAAATCCCTCCTTCCATCCCGTAACAGCTATTCTGCTTAATCAAATGACAGTGAAATGGGATGGAAATTCCTGCCGTTACATATATTACTTCTTACACACATAGCTGTTCCTTAGAAGGAAAACGGCAAGTGGTGATAACAACTTCTCCAGAGCTTTAAGGTGAATACAGAATGGCATGAGATCACAGGACTATCTTTTCTATGGGAAAAGATGCATTTCATCACAGTCCATATCATTTAATAAATATAAAAACTTAAGCGTCCTTTATTATTTTGCATGAGATACTTTGACTTGATCAGAGAAAATTTCTTCCAAGATACTCTTATCTGTAAAATCAAATGCCAAGATTAATTGCTTTGCTTTCCTCATAAATACTAAAAATTTAATCAACAGTAGAAACTTCAGGTTAGAGGACAGTCTACTGATTAAACAACTCAAATAAAGCAAGACATAAATATTACTTATATTATACCATTTTAATTCTAGATATAGTAATGTAGTGAATCTCTGGTTATTTGAACAACTGAATATGAATCCGCTTTAAAACTGCACTTAGCAGTAACATTTCTCTTCTCCGAAATAAAGCGACAACCTTCAGTGATACGGCTATAAATTGTGGTATTCTAAGAGCAGCTCTGAGTAGAACTGCTAGACAGACTTTACCAGTATGTATGTGAATAATTTAATCCCCCCACCAATAAAAAGGTCCCTGCCAAAAGAAGTAAGAAATCAGAGGCAGTGTAGTAGGCAGGAAAAGCACCTATCAGAGGCTCAGATGATACCCTCAGTGCTGTGCAACCTTGGGTATATCACTATGCTTTTCTGAGTTTCGATTTTCTCAATTCTCCCAAGTGAAAAGGTAAAATTAGATGTTTACTCTAACCCTTTCCAATTTTAAAAGCCTGTGAGCTAATAAAATCTTGTCAGATATCTGCATGTTTTAAAGAGTCAGACATGTTTCCTTAATCATTACATTTAAAAGGTAACAAAAACATCTGTTTCAGAACAAATTTCAAAGACACTTCACTGAATATGTTTTTATAAACAAGCTTAAATAGTGGGGATGTGATATAAACGATATAAAATGAAATGTCTCATAAAATGCTTAGTCTTAGTGTGGGGAAGTTCCCGCTGTGGCACAGTGGGTTGAGGATCCAAGGTTGCTGCAGCGGTGGCAGAGGATGCAACTGTGGCTTGAATTTGATGCCTGGCTCCGAACCTTTCATATGCCATGGGTGCAGCCATTGAAAAAAATCTTACTGTAGGAAAATAAAGCAAGGATAAAGGCAGAGAAGGTGAAAGGCATTTATCAGTCCTTTATAAGTTTAAAAGTAGATTACATAGCTACTTATAGGTCTGCTTCTGCAAAGTCTACATTCTTAACACATACTTTATTCTTATTTATAAGTAAGAATAAAGCAAGAGATGATTCCTTTGGTCTTCACCTTGCCTGGATTGTGACTTACTGTTATGTATAAGTAGGTGCCTTTGCAAAGAAAATGGGGTCCGGAACAAAGCTTTACATTCCTCACACTGGAATGGCCTCTCTTCAGAGTGTGTCTGCAGATGAAAGAAATGGTCAATCAGGAGGATCTAGAATCAACTAGTCTTCACAATAATTGGAGCCGGGATTCATGATCGGACCAACCCGGAAAGAACGGAAGGCAGATAATATCCTGTTTCTTCTGGTGACATTCTCCCCCAGAAAATTGGAAACACAAATATGCTGTGTTCATGGAAGAAAAACAACTGCATTTTTAACTTCTCACATTAATTATATATTTGATAAACAGTAATGGAAATTGTTCCTATAATCTCAAATGCTAATCTGAAAACACACTGAGATTTCTCAGGATTTGCAGAGAGAAATAATACGTAATGTAATTTCTCTAAAGACCAAATCTCCTTTATCACCGGACAGATATTAACTATGTAGGTACAAAAATTTCAATACAGACAAAGGAAACTGGTATAACGCCACCTGTTTCCACACTTTTCCCTCAATTTCACTAAATAACTTAAAATAATTTTTAGTCCTAAATGCTTCTTTTCCCCAAATTAAACTAGAACATTTACTCATGTTCTATTAACACCAGGTAACATTCATTAAATATTTATTTTGCGTCCAACATTTTAAATGAATTACTTCATTTAATTCAGTAATTTGATAAATAAAATACTGTTTTATTTATTGCCCTCATTTTTTAGATGATAGAATTAAAGCTCAAAGAGTTTCAGTAATTTTCTGATGTAGCGTATTATTAATACCACGAAAAAAACATATGTATAAATAAGAACAACAGAAAACCACCTGCTAGATCTAAAACTCAAAAACAAAACAATAAAAACAGCTTACTTATCTCACCTGTTTTCCATTATATATCAGTATTAACCCATCTAGCACAAATCAGTAAATAAAATTCTATTCTACCATGGATGGTAAGACAACAATGTTTATAAACGCTAAGATATCAAAAATTGAACTATGTTTTCTTATTCTAATAAAGCAAGTCATATAACTGACGAGTTATTATGATACTTGTGGTATAAAAACAAAGAGGATAGGAGTTCCCTTCGTGGCTCAGTAGAAATGAATCTATTATCCATAAGGATGCAGGTTCAATCCCTGGTCTTGCTCAGTGGGTTAAGGATCCAACTTGCTGTGTGCTGCAGTGTTGATCACAGATGCAGCTCAGATCCTGCGTTGCTGTGGCTGTGGTGTAGGCTGGCTGCTACAGTTCTGATTCGATCTCTAGCCTGGAAACCTCCATATGTCATGAATGAGGCCCTAAAAAGACAAAAAAATAAAGAGGGTAATTTAAAGAAAAATCACTTTATTCATAGCACACAGATTTACATACTTAGTCTAACACTGTAATGTTAAAAATACAATTTTTTTTTTTTTTTTTGCTTTTTAGGGCTACACCCGTGGCATATGGAGGTTCCCAGTCTAGGTGTTAAATCTGAGCTACAGTTGCCGGCCTACACCAAGCCACAGCAACACGGGATTCAAGCCACATCTGTGACCTACACCACAACTCATGGCAATGCCAGATCCTTATTCCACTGAGTGAGGCCAGGGATGGAACCAGCAACCTCATGGTTCCTAGTTAGATTCGTTTCCGTTGCACCATGATGGGAACTCCCCCAAAAATACAAATATTATCTATTAACAAAGTTACTGAGAAAGGGCTTACCATGCCTGTTTTCAACCAAAAAATATATAAAGGATGGGAGAAATAAACATTTAAAACTCAGGATAAACCACAGATATTCAAATGCGCTATTTAGCTAGAGAAATAAAAATGATTGTTGGGAATAAATATATCAATAAAATAGAACAAAGAATAGGTTTATTTCATACATAAAGTATGTGAATATTTAGTACTGGGAAATATGGCATTCCAAATTGGTAGAACAGTGGATTATTTAGTAAAAGGTTGAGAGGCAACTACACAGACATTCAGGGAAAAAAATTTGTGCCTATACCTCACCACTTAAAATAAACTTCATTTCAACTCAGATGTTTTTTAAAACGTCAAGAGTTAAGACACTAAATATACTCGAAGAAAATATGAGTGACTATTTAACTTTTGAGTAGGGAAAGGTTTTCTAAGGATGGCTATTCAGATGAGAGAAAATTACATTTGAAACATAGGAGCTCAGTGGGTTAAGGATCCAGTACTGCCACTGAGGTGGCTCTAGTTACTGCTGTAGTGTGGGTTGGATCCCCAGCCCAGGAACTTCCACATGCTGTGCGGGCGTGGGCAAAAATAAGTAAATAAAAATAAAAACTCCCCCCAAGGCAAATATTGCTCTTAAAATTTCATTCATTATATATTTTGTGCCAAGCCCATGATATGCAATTCATGCCATTATATGCCAGGCCTATATTACATTCTGGGGATACAGCAGTGGGGAAAAAAAAAAACAAACAAAAAAAAGGCAAAGTCCCTGCTATTATGGCACTCTTATAGTAGCAGAAAGAGAAGAGCAATGAACAAAAAATATGAGACACATGTTACAGAAATAAAAATAAAAATAAAGCAGGCAAAGAGGACAGTAAATGTTTCAGGGAATGGGATAGCAGTTTTATACAGGTGATCAAGGAAATCCTGGCTGAGAAGGTGACATTTGAGAGACCTGACGGATGTGAGGGAGCAGGGGCAGGCCTCTCTCTGGGTGATCCAGTCAGGGAAAGCATGGAGGCCAGTATGATTGGAACTGAACAGAAAATGCAGAGAAATGGGGTGATGAGGTCAGAGCAATGAGAGAAGTACAGGGAAGAAGCAAATCACACAGAGCCTGTTTGGCCATCACAGGAACTGTATTTTGTTGAGAGAGAGAAAAAATCTCTCAAGTAGTTTCTGAGCAGATGAACAGGCATTTAATAGGATCTAAGGTGGCAGTTAGGGACCACAGGATGTAGAGGGGCAAAGGAAAGCAGAGAAACCAGAGAAGCAACAGCAGTAAACCAAGCAAGAGATAACTAAGACCTATACAGGGTGGCAGCCACAATGTGAAGAGCTTCTGGATGTATTAGGAAAGTGAACACGTTTTGCGGAGAGATGTGGATATGAAGCATAAGACAGAAAGAAAGAAGCAAACATGTCTCCAAAACCATGACCTGAGCAATGGTAGGATGGAGCACCATTAACAAGTTTATGAAAGAGCAAGCAGGAGACAAGTTTGGGTAAAAGATAAGGGGTTCAACTTTGGACAACTTCAGGTGACTAATAAAGAGAGGTCAACAGGCAGTTGAATATTTCAAGTCTGGATTACAGGGTTTAAACTGGAGATGTCAGATTATACTTAGTATTAATAGTATTAATATTTGAAGACATGAATGCAATTACAGAATGAAAAATTTTATTTATTTATTTATTTATTTTTGGCTTTTGTCCTTTTAGGGCCACACCCACGGCATATGGAGGTTCACAGGCTAGGGGTTTAATTGGAGTTGCCGCAGGCCTACGCCACAGCCACGCCAGATCTGAGCCACGTCTGCAACCTACACCACAGCTCACGGCAATGCTGGATCCTTAATCCACTGAGCGAGGCCAGGGATCAGACCTACAACTTCATGGTTCCTAGTTGGATTCGTTTCTGCTGTGCCACAATGGGAACTCCAAATTTTAAATAAAATATTATCTGTTGTCTATGGGATTGGCAAAAGTGAAGAAAATGGGTATCATTCAGCATTGACTAATGGGTAAGAACAAGCAATCTCACATCTGGTAACTGGGAATGTAAATTTTCTGAGAGGCAGCATGGCTCTATTTACCAAAATGATAGCTGTGTATACCCTTTGACTAACCAATTCCTTTTATAAAAACACATCTGACAAATTTTTTTAAAAAAAGAAAACTAAACGCTGACAGATATAAAGCTAGTGAACTAAAATTATCATGATTATCATATATTTATTTTCTCTGATATAGAAAATCTTCCATAACATATTTTGAGTATCAAAAGCAGAATGCCAAGCATTATATATAGAATATAATTTATGCCATACACATAGTAACAGGATGGAGTCCAGGAAGACATTCCAAAACACTAAGGAAGGTTTTCCTAGTAAAGGGAACAGTGGTATTTGACAGGGTTTTTGCTTTTTTCTTTAACCTTTCTTTGATGTTTCAATTTTCTACAATGAGTAGGTGATATTACCATAAAGAGAAAGAAACTTTTTCATTTTTAGAGTGTCTATATTGACACAGAGCGTTGCTTCAATCTTCCAAAAATACGGTATTTCACCCTAACTCATTCTTTTCTCTTTTTCCAAATCTAGGGCAAAAAATAAATATGAAGTTGCTTGATTATGAAAGAACTTGAGACCTACGTTAACCAAACCAAAATCACAAGAGCTAGATAATGGCCTGAAGTCAATAGCATATTTCAAGTAATAAGCTGGTAGTGCACAGCCAAGGGAATAAATACTATGTCAAAAAGACTGCAACACCACCAATGAGTTGTAATGGCATGACTTAAGACAGTCTCAGCATTCAATCTCATTTAAGTAAGGCAGCAGTGAAATACTGCAAGTTGTGGACAGAGAACTTCTGCCTCCAAGTACCAAGTAAAATTAAGTTTCTTAAAAGGTATGTTGTTCTTCAATTTTTCATCTCTACAGGTTGCCAAACTTCCACCGACTTGCTAATCACATTATCCTTGAGCTACAGAATATCCTCCTTCTAAATGCCAAGTCACTGATGACACCACTATCTGCTGATGTAATAAATGAACCAGTCCATGATCTAATACTGTGAAATACACTCTTTTTATGCACCATGTCTAATTATTGCTGCAGATGTAGAAAATGCATTTAAAAATACATTGCACTATTTATAACACCTAATAAAATCTCCAAAAATGCTTCAGAAGGTTTATAGCCTAATTTTTATACAATAGTTGTCAAATAATCACATTTCTAGCCACCAAACCAAATTTTAATTTCATGAGAGCAGATCGGCATTTTCATCAGGGCCAGTCACAATTAAAAATGACAACTGCAACTGTCAGTAATATATACTGCTACATACTTCACAGTATTACTGAAAATGGTATTTCCTCTTTCAGTCATTTGAAAGCAAGAAAACTATGACAAATTTGGGAGAAGTAAGTAGAAATAAAATAAATTTTGAAAAAATATTCGAGATATACCTGCTACAATTATTCTCTAAAATTTTTTCATTATTAAAGCCTGCATGTCATTAAGTATATTACTGTCCCACTGGGTCACTTAATAAACCTAAGACTGCATAAAAATGTGTCATCTGACTGTTTACAAGGTCTGTGGATTAAATTTCTACTGTCAGACTTATAACTGGCTTCCTTAAAAGGCCTCCTCTTCACACGAATACACACACACACACAATGAAAAGAAACTGGAGAAATAGGGAAGAACACTGTTTCTTTAAGCTAGTATAGAAAAACATAGCTCATTCCACACAGAGGAGTTAAGATTATAAAATTTAGGTTTTGTTCCTATAGAACTAGAGTCTTGGGTGGCCAGCCTCAACCTTTCCATTCTTTGAAAGCCACAACTCATTGGTACAAAGCCATAATCCTGAGAAGCCAACTGGTGAAGTCCCCACAGCTATAAGTATATTCTGCATCTGAATTCATGGGGGATGGGTGCCAGGACCTCAGAGGATACCCAAACCTGAGGATTTCAAGTCTGTTATGGAAAATGGCAGAGCATTTGCATACAATCTATGCATATCCTCCTGTATACTTTAAATAATCTCTAGATTACTTATAATATAAAGAGTTGCCAGCACACAGCAAATTCAAGTTGTGCTGTTTGAAACTTCCTGGAATTTTTTTTCCAAAAAATTTCCATTCATGGTAGAATCCATGGACATGAAACCTGCAAACACAAAGGGCCAACTATATACCCTGAATAGGGGAAAGGGAATTTGCTAAAAGAAGAAACAGTCATAGGCTGTTGCCCCTGGAAGGCAGCAATTTAGATTCCCACTCAGGGAGCTTTCCCTTCTACAACACTGCTGAGACAGTATCTCATATTTCTAATCAAGGATGCCCCTAGCAAACACTGCTTTGACCACATTATCTTTGGGCTAGCTGATGTGACCATTAACTTAAGAGTTCTGCCTCTGCACGGCCACTATTTACTATAGCTAGTCTAGAGCCATACAAAACAAGTTTATTCTCTCTTCCAAACGAAGCTCTTTGATTATCTGGAAACAGCAATTGTCCCCCTTCATAACGGTCCAGATAACAGTCACGTGTTGTTTCACACACGAAGATACAGTTTTCAGATGTATCACTGTAACTGTAAACTAGAATTTTCTGCATAAAGGTAGGCATCCTAATTTTCATAACTCATACATAACAAATCACAGCAGCTATACTAGTTTCTCTGGTGGGATAATTTGTTGCAAGGCAAGATGGCTAAATAAACTGGTAATCTTGCATTGAACATTATGTGCCTTCCAGAGAGAAATGAGAGAGCAATGGACCAATTCCACTCCCATCAAAAAATTACTCTAAAAATTAATAGCAATCCTTTAACAACAGTTTTCTTATAATATGAATTCCTAGAAATTAAGAGATAATACAAATTAGGATGAGAATAGGATTCCAGATATTTGGAAAAGACAGAAAATAAAATGTGTGTGGGATACATGTGTGTGTTTAAACCACCACCCAAGTATTTAAGTGTCAACATCGCCAGAGGACATATTCCCAATTAAAACCCTCATAAAAACTAATTTATTTTCAACATAATACAGATGAAAACAAAGTCTAAAGATCAGAGTTAAGAATCATTTAAAAAAAATCAGTTTCTAATTTTAAGTATAAAATACTCACTATGGAATATTAGGTTTAAAGCCCATTTTTTACAGAAAATACTGCACTTAAGCATATTTTAGTTATAACATATAGTTCTGATTTGAACATTCCTGGTTTTCACTTGGTTCAGGTTTGTGGTATTTTTCAGTATAATACAAATTGTTATAGAAGAGAGAAGAGTGTCTCTTTTTCAAAAATATAGTAATTTTCCATTTATTTTAACTTAGCTTACAAATTTACGCCATCTATTTACTAAGACTTTCGACATAATTTAAAATTCACTGTCCTCTGTAATGAGGGTTCACATAAGTATACTTCTTATCCTTATGCTAAATCTCCCGTTAGCTATGCTCTGAGTCACAGTCTACTTTGCAAAGCTTTTTGTCTTCTCTAGGTGTAACAAACCATCACCAAGTCATCCGGCTATGGTTAAACTATCTGAGTTTTTTTTTCAATCCTCTTTCACTTAATCAGCTTCTAGTAATAGGTCTTCTGGGCTGAGAAACGAATCAACCACACTTGGTAGAATTTCACTAGAATAAAAAAGAAAGGGATAGGGAAGGATATCTATGTTGTACTAAATAACATGTAATAATACATGAGAAATAAAAATACACTGGTAATGAAGAATTAATTTAATGATAATAAAGGAAAATGGGTTGTTTTTATTTCTGCTTTTTCTACCCCAGAGGGGAAAGAACAAAACATTTCTGGACAATCATTCTCAAGACCAAGGGTGTATTTGAAGAAGTTTTGTGAAGAGAAGCTATTTTTTAATATATGACATTGATTTCCAAGAAGACAAAAAGGAAGCAGTGATAAGACATCTGCCTAATATCATTATTAATCTTCTCAAAACACCATGTAAAAGTATTTTGAAAAAGAAAAACTACAAAGGAGTCCTTGCCCAACAAATATTAAAACACATTATGAAGTGTAATTATAAAGTAGTATGATACTACAAGGGAACAGAGATTAAATGGAATAGAATACAGTGTAAAAATAGATTTGTGTGAGAGATTCAACAATATATGATAGCAGCGGTCATGAGTCAGTATTTCACTCCAATATCTAAAAATAAATTGATGGATTTGGAGTACCCATTGTGGCTCAGTGGTTAACGAATCCGACTAGGAACCATGAGGTTGCAGGTTCGATCCCTGCCCTTGCTCAGTGGGTCAAGGATCTGGCATTGCTGTGAGCTGTGGTGTAGGTCGGAGACACGGCTCAGATCCCAAGTTGCTGTGGCTCTAGCATAGGCCAGCAGCTACAGCTCTGATTAGACCCCTAGCATGGGAACCTCTACATGCCACGAGTGAGGCCCTAGAAATGGCAAAAAAAACAAAACAAACAAAAAAAATTTGATGGATTAAAACACTAAGAAAGAAACAAAATACAACTTTTAAAAGCTCTGAATATTTGCATCATCTTGGAATAAGAAAATTTTCTAAATAAGACATAAAACTCAGAAGTTGTAAGTACTCAGAATCCATGTCACACTGTAAAACATAAAATGTAAAATATTCTTTATCCAAAAGATGCACAAGTTCCCTTGTGGTACAGTGGATTAAGGATCCAGTGTTGCCACTACAGCAGCTCAGGTTGCTGCTGTGGCATGGGTTTCATCCCTAGCCCTGGAACTTCCACACACCGGAGGTGCAGCCAAAAAAAAAAAAAAAAGATGCAAATTGATTGATAGATGGGAACAAATACAGCAAAGGATTAATATTCATATTATCTATAGAACTCCTAGAAATCATGAGAAAACAGCCGAATAGGCCAGTAGAAAAAAGGACAAAGAGTACCTACTAGTATTTCTCAGAAGAAATGGAAATGGACAATAAACATTAAAAGAACAGAATTTCACTCACCATTGGCAAAATGCAATGAAGTATCACTTTCAATTCTCAGACTGAAAAAAATAAAGGCTGATAAAATCAGATATTAGTGATGGCACAGATAAAGGAGCACTTCCATCACTACAAAGTGAAAATGGAGCTTTTCAGAAAGCAGTTGGACAGGAGTAATCAAAACTTAAAAGTAAACTTTATATTTGACCTATAAATTCCACACCTGGAGTTCCTGTTGTGGCTCAGTGGTTTACAAATCTGACTAGGAACCATGAGTTTGCAGGTTCGATCCCTGGCCAAGCTCAGTGGGTTAAGGATCCGCACTGCCATGAGCTGTGGTGCAGGTGGCAGATGTGGCAAGGATCTGGCGTTGCTGTGGCGTAGGCTGGTGGCTACAGCTCTGATTAGACCCCTAGCCTGGGAACCTCAATATGCCATGGGTGCGGCCCTAGAAAAGACAAAAAAAATTTTTTTAAATAAGAAAAATAAATTTCACACCTAAGGTCCATTTGCATAAATATTCTTGGCAAAGTTATAAAGTTTTATGTAAAAGGATGTTCACTGAAGTATCAAAATAGTGATGGTTATAAAAAATAAGTAGCTTTATATGAACCTATCTGAAGAGCCCTCCAAGTTACAGCGTTAAGGCAAAGAATGTCTTGAATGGCATCTATATCCTAAAGCTATTTACATTTAAGTATACTTTTCTCGGGAATTTCCGTTGTGGCACAGTGGAAACAATCCAACTAGTATCTATGAGGATGTGGGTTCAATCCCTGGCTTCACTATGAGCTGTGGTGTAGGTCGCAGGAGAGGCTTGGATCCCACAATGCTGTGATTGTGGTGTAAGCCAGCAGCTGCAGCTCCCACTGGACCCCTAGCCTGGGAACTTCCATATGCCAAGGGTGTAGCCCTAAAAAGCAAAAAATACACACACACACACACATACTTTTCTCCCAGATGGGCAGCTGAAACATTGTGCTTTTCTCCAAGCTTCACCCTAAAGAACTTCTTACACAAAAGCATCAATGTGGAACGTGGAAGTTCCTGCCGATTTTACTAGGGTGATGAAGGAGGTGGTAACTTGTACTTACAGCACCTGAAAACTTCCCACGGGACCTAGCACTCTGGAATCTCTCCTCACATTCTTTCTTTCCCATTCCAATGGTCACCCTCCCCAGTTTCTACCCTCATCTTCCCAGCTCTGCCACCTAACCACCTCCAACTCTGGCCTTCTCATTTCTAATCTTCTTTACTCCAACCTGTTACCATGACTTACAGTATGTGAAAGGAATTATGCTGAGGAAAAAAACTGAATTTTACTCAGTCTAGAAAATATTGTCCAGTTATCAGGATCACTGGCCATTGAATATTGTAGTAGATGTAACAATAATTAACAAATAATATGTTCAACAAGGTGTACAGTTTTTAATACACTTGGGAAAGCCCAGGGGCTATCCAGTGGAGAGGGGACTGAAATTGTGGTGTGCAGGAGAAGGGAAGGTGGGTGGTGCTAGGGATTCTACCCCTAAGCTGCATACCTGATTACCCATGTACTCGTGTATGATTTTAGGGATTTATTTTCATGAGATAGATATCCTACAAAGCGAAATAATTAAATTAAAAAATAAGGAAATGCCACCTCCCTCTCCTCCAACATTTCCCTTTTTGGTTTTTCAGAAGGTTACAGGTGTGTACACTTGATCAAGTAAATCGAGTGAGGTGAGCTCAAAACCCTGGGCTGGGTTGGGCTCGGCTGGTCAAGAGCAGGGTAGAGAACAAAAGCAATATTCCCCACAGGTGAGCTCTGGAGGTAAAACCCAGTCTGAAGCTTTCAGGCAAAGCCAAGAATCAAAAGCTAGACTTCTGGGAGGCAAGGCCCTGTGCCCACAGGAACTGAGGTGAAGAAAGCTCCCCAAAGCAACAAACGATGATGCAGTTCAGACAAACACCAAGGTACAGTCTTTAGTTGATAGCTCTTCAGTTAATGTTTGGGAGTTGAGGGAGTGGAGGAAGTGGAAGCAAGCTGGGAGGGAGGTTCCTCTATTAGAGTCAGAGAATAAAAGGGATCACTGATTTGGCAGTAAGTGAGCTACACGTCATCTCTCTATCTCAGAGCCAGGAAGGGGTTCAGAAAAATAGAACAGCGCAGTATCTACAAAAGAAAATTTGTAGATACACTGGGTTGTCTCAGGATCAACCCAGTGTAGAAGGAATAAGAATGATTTTTCAATTTATCGCTAGATCACTAATATGCTCATAAAGTTAAGAAAGAGAGTGAACAGTAGAGGCAAAAATGCTGCAATACATATTGTCATTGTAGGTTTAGAGAAACCACTTCTCATATTGCAATTACTATTTAAGAATACTAAAACTTATTTACTTGGGATAATCTTTTCATGGATTTTTATTCATTCAGAAAACCCTCGCTACCTTCAAAGCACAATGTGGTCAACAGGTGCTATGAGTTAAAGTACAACCTCTATCTTCAAAGCTTATTGTCCAGTACAGAAAATAAGGTGCTGACATTAGAAACTGTATAAAGCCACCTCTTCATCCACCTAAGAAAAATAATTTAAACAGGGTGAGCAATTTACCATGAGCTAAGTGAGCTTCAGAGAAAACATCTGTGTATGCTATTTCCCTCTGTTAGGTTCAGTTCCTGCATGCCCCTTACTGTGGGCATCTCGTCATTGTGAATGTACTTCTAGAACACAAAAATAGATAACTCTGGACAATAAATCACCTTAAATGAGCCACCTACTACTTTGTCTATGGCACATCTAAAGAAGAGAAACCTGATGCAAAGCTGAAGGAAAAAGTGGCTGTCAAGGGATTATTGAACAATCGTCTTTAAGTCTACAACCTGGCACCTTCCTTAGAGATTGTCAAAGATTTTTTATTATGTAAAATCTATGCCATATACTATGGTTTTAGAACCTACTCAGTAATTTTTTTATGGAGAGACTTTGTCCTTTTCTTTAATGTCTAATAGGATTTCACCTGTGCAAAATCTGATCTGCAATGTCTCTCAAACTGTTTGATCATGACCAAAAAAATACTTTTTATATCAAAATCTAACACATATACGCACAGACGCATATACACATATATTATTTAATTAAATGACCCTTACACATATATTATTTAATTAAATGACCCTTACTCTCTATTTTCCATTCTACTTTTAACAACTATTCGTAATGCAGTAAATTATTTCAATATTCACAATAGTCATGATCTAAACTCTGGAAATCAGTGGACAAAATGTTAGTATTGGAAGCCCAATGGAATTATTTTAGGAGAGGTTGTGACCAGAGTTCCTCATAGGCCTCTGATGTTCATCTCTAGAAGGTTACATAAAGGGTCAGTTAAAAAGTTTTTTGGTTTTTTTTTTTTTTGAATAGGCACAGCTCTGTCCCCCAGGAGCTTGATTATGACTTCATCAGGACAAGACCTCTCTGTAATCATTTCAATCATCAAGCAAGTACTGCCACTCCAGGATCCAAGATGGCTCAGTCCATTTGGACATCAGGAAGAAGAGACCACTGTACGCTTATCTCATTTTGTTTGTATTAAATTTGATAGGGAACAGAATGAAGACTAATTAACTAGTTTCTGTTTCCTGTGGTTCTGAAATGCTTGTCCGATTGTGATTTAAAGAATCGATGTATACAGTTTGACCCAGATAATAATCTTTATTTTAGCTAGATTCCCCCCCCCCAAAAAAAAAGATACAACTATGAATCAGGTTAAATGATTGTCAGAAAGGATTAAGGAAAAGAAAAACTAACTTGGACCTACTGAACTTGCATAACTGGTTAGATGATGAAACAAGTAATTAAGCTTTAGAATCAGAAATCACTCTTCAAAATGTCATTCCCTATTATCATAATCACAATGAAATATTCTTTTTTCAAGCAAATCTAAATGTTAAAGGAATTGACCCAAAAATAAGTCCAATAAAAATGCACAACTTATATAAAAATTCTCAAGTATAACTGGTTGAAAATAACAGCCTCTGGTCATGCTAAGTGATGAAGATTAGTGTGACTCTTATTTTTTTCCTGCTTTCCTTGCATATCCTACTTTTTCATTTTATAACTGGCCATTAACACATGATGCCAGTAGAAAAAGTTGATGTGTTTTTTCACCATAACTCTTAAGAGAGTATTTTAGACATTTTCATGTAACCATACCAAATACACACTAGGATCATAACACAGTGAGAAGTACAACTGTCTCCAGCAGAAGGACTGAATGTGCTTTCCACTTTGGAAATTACAAGCATCATTCTTTCTATCCTTCCTAAGACATCATTATTACTTACATATGATTTACGGCTAAAAGCATGAGAGATGTTGCAAAGATCCTATGCCAAATTCCCAGATGGCATATAAACATAAGCCAAACTGTGAAAAACTCGTAAATGTGGGTAGATCAGTTTCATCAAAGAAAGGGGTTCCAGAGACTGAGCAGGAAACTAGCCAGATAATTTTTTATAGGCATCTAATTCCAAAGCAGCAGTAATGAATGTGGTCCTGCCTCTGAACATATAATGCTTGAGTTAAATACAGGGGCGGTCAGCAGGAAATTAGACAGAGATGGTTTGGTACACTATCAATCAACCCTGTTTATACTTTCATAAATCTGCCTTTTTTTTTTTCTCTTTAGACTGAAGCTGAAATTGATATCATAACTTAAGTGATTTCAAAAGAAATAAAATGATGTGTTTGAAAAGTCCCAATAAATACAGAAAGAGCTATAAATCCAATGGAATACTGCAATAAAAAAGTAACAAGTTACTTGGAAAGACATTGTATATATGTTACTGAACAGCATCCTAAAATACATCAACCAAAATCAATAAGCAAATATTTATCACATCACACACTTAAACATATATTTGTAGGATGATGAATATATTTACACAAGTTTTCTGAATTCAATTCAAATATTACTTATTATCTATACAAAGCAGATAAGATAAAACTAACACATTCTGAAACAAGAACTTAAGTGTAGCAAATCAAACAAAAATCAATAGAGGAAACAAAGAGATTACAAATTAAAGAGAATCCTATTAGAAACGTGGGAGAAGTAAGTTAGAGAGGTCTGGCTACGTTGTTTTCAACATGGCTCTTATAGAAAAAGATAAAAAGCTGGAAAGGAAACTGAGGTCTCAGTGTAGAGAACTCTGAGTAGCAGGGGAAATTGCAAACGCTGTAACTTACATAGGCACTGGAAATCTACTTAAAGTATTAGGGTACAAAGTGAAAGTACAAAGTAAAAAATAGAGTACAAGAGTGACAGAGTTGTGCTTTGGGATGATTCAGCTAGTCAGCTGGATAAGTGGGAAATGATAAGTAACAAGAAGCTGAATGAGATGGGTCTTAAAGTGATAAAGATGAGCCGTGATCAGGATGTTGGAATGGTAAAGTAATGGATGACTATGAAGGTGATGAGACAATGTAAAGGGTAGAATCTTTAGGAACAACCTTCTGATTATAAAAGGAGACTAAGATTAAAGATAGAGACAGGGATAATTAGATGTGTTTGTCTAATTAACAGAAATTAACAGAAACTTCCTAAAGTGAAGTTATGGATCAAGTAAGCAGTAACAAATGTGGGACAGAAGCTTGGGATTAACAAAATAAATCATTTGGAATTCATCAATACAGAGTTTGCAGCTGAAGTCACGAATGCAGTCCACATACAGCACACAGCAGAGGCCTTACAGTCAAAGCATCCGGGATACCCCCTGGGGGAGGGAAGACCAACAAAGTGTTCAGAGAAACTGGCAGAAGACCCAGCAGAGTCACTAAAATGCACCAGATATTAAAAGAATTTCCAGAAAGAGTGTCAAACTTTATGGAAAGAAGTAGGAGAAGTCTCTGCAATTATTCTAACACTGGGTAACATTGTACTTGTGAGGAGAAGAGCTTTAGTAGAGGGGTTATGGCCAAAGTGAGTGGTTGGAAAGCAGAAGCAAGATCTTCTCTAATTATTTCATACATACACCATGCCCTAGATATACAAAAACCTCTTCAGAGATAAACAATTGGTAATTATATATATGTGTGTGTGTGTGTATATATAATTCAGCAAAAAATATATATGTATATATAACAATATAAGTAAGTTTTTACCTTCTTGTGATTCTTGTAAACATTTCTGTGGGCAAATCCCTTTCCACAAAGCTTGCATTTGTAAGGTTTATCTTCACTGTGTATTACTTTGTGGGCACCCACTTGATCAAGCCTCTTGAAAGATTTATTACAAATCTCACAATTATAGGGTCGTTTTTCTGTGAAAAATGAGTGGAGACAATCTCAAATCTATATAAAGGTAAAGGATAAAAAGAGAAACATCCTTACCTTGTATTTCTTCTTATGGGTAAGCCAACTAAAACATGATCCAAACAATTGAAAAAAATCTACTACCCAATCCATCTGTTACATCTGTGAGTCTACTCACAAAAAGAAACATGGGCTTGTTCTTTTATTGACCTATTTTGCCAACTAAACAAAGTAGTTTAGATATAAAGTTTAAATTCAGGAAAGAAATCCTACATCTAGATGAAGATTCTGCTGATTGGTGTGTCAAGGTCACACACTGAATGCCAAGGGGGAGTGGAGGTAAAGGGCAGACCTGCCTCCTGCCTGGGGAACGGGCTCCACATACGCTGAGCTTCCGATTCTCAGAAGAAACTACATTATTGGATTGTTGTGTAAAATCCACATTTATACAATATTCATGTAATGTTGACAACTAGATTATTCAAACTGGGCATATGTGAAGGCCTCCAGTTTTTGCTCTTGTATTTTCATTGGCCAAAATATCAATATCTGTCTCCAAAATGGCTATTCAAAAACATTCTGACATCAATGGCCTCTAATTATAGACATTCTAAACTCTAGATGGAGACTTCCTAGAGCACAAGTTATTTTCAGAGCTGTATTTTAAGTCTGTATAACAAACATATTACTCAAACTTGCTCAAATAAAACAATGGCTTTAAAGTTTTTATTTTCAAAATGTATTTATAAATTTCTAAGATTTATTAGTACCTTAGTGAGAGTGTGAAAGTATTTAGCAATGCTGAAGCTATAATTATTGAATCTTTCCTAAATGTCAGACACTCTGCTAGCACAGTACATAAATGACCTCATTTAATCTTCACAGCAATCCAAGGTAGGCTATCTTTTCACAGAAGAAAAATACAGAAACTGAGGCTCAAGGGGGAGTAGGTAACATACTAAATGGTGAGTTTGAAGATCTCTGATTTCATTTAGTCTAATCACCTTTGCTTTAGAAATAAACTGAACTTTGGAGAAGTAACTTGGCCAGTCAATGGCCAAGCTAGAACTAATAACCAGGTCTCCTGATTACTACTCTCGGTGCTCCTAAAAATGACGAAGTGAATCTTTTGAAGTAATTTCAATAAAAATGAAAAAAATATGTATTTTACCTGAATGGGTGATCATATGACGTTTTAGCTGATTAGCTGAAATGAATTTCTTCATACATTCTTGACAATCAAATATCTCATGAATCTGTAAGAGGTTAAATTGACAGTTAAGTCAATTGTCAAAACAAAAAAACTGTACAGAGCTCTAGTAAAGGTATATATGTGTGGATAGTTGCTAGTTCAATAACCAAAATATATATTATAATTTTGAACTATATATTACAATTCAGCCCTAACATGTCCATACTATCCTACATAAATTGAAAATGCAATGAACATAAGTTACCTAGTAGAAACATATCATTAAAAAATATTTGGAGTTCCCATCGTGGCGCAGTGGTTAACGAATCCGACTAGGAACCATGAGGTTGCGGGTTCGATCCCTGCCCTTGCTCAGTGGGTTAAGGATCCGGCGTTGCCGTGAGCTGTGGTGTAGGTTGCAGACGCGGCTTGGCTCCCGCATTGCTGTGGCTCTGGTGTAGGCCACTGGCTACAGCTCCAATTAGACCCCTAGCCTGGGAACCTCCATATGCCGAGAGAGCAGCCCTAAAAAAGGCAAAAAGACAAAGAAAAATTAAAAAATAAAAAAATAAAATATTTAAGGTTGCACACTATCTAACGATGTAATAGAGCCTACCTATAAGTACATAATAAATTTATACTCTCCGTAAAAAAATTAAACCTAGTATATATTAAGTCTCTGTTATGCAGAAATTTAGACTTGGGAATATGTAAGTTGCCGGTGAAAATGATCCTTTATAGTAGTCAGCCTACTTTAAACTTAAATATATATAGTAAAGTACAAAACATCAATTACCATGAAAGAAGAGAAGACAAATGATTCTGCAAAACATTTAGCTCACAGCAAAACTCTCACACCAGAGGAGGATCACAATAAAAAAACAACTACAAGTTTTATTAGTTTTAAAAGTTTTACTAAAAAATAAGAGAGAAGAGGGTAACTTTAGCAGACAATTGGCTAAATAAACATAATAAATGAATATTAAGTTTAATTCTTCCCCCCACCCCAGACCAAAGTGGATAGGTGGTATGAAAAGTAAAAGCTCAGTGTATTATCAGAAACAAAGTTCTAAAAAGAATGTATTGCAAGAAGCCTTATATTAGAGATGGTGATCAGCCCAATGAATAAGAGAATCACACTGTTTCGCTGAAGATTCGAAAATGGTTTTGGCAAAGTCATGTTTTTGTTTCAATCTCACTAAAATTTGAGCTCACAAAACTAAACCTCAAATAAGCAAAGGCCCTTTTGCAGAAAGCCAAGATACTGTGGTTATGACAGCAGAACCAGGGCCATTATAGAGTGAAAGTCAAGGCAGAAGACCAGGAACTGGTAAAGCAACAAATAAAGAGTGGGGGGACTGGTAGTTGGCTCCCCTGATGTAGGTGACCATAGAAGAACTGAAGGCATGGAGGGTGAAAAGAGGGCACCAAGCAGGAAAGCGAAAGATGGGGCAAGGCTGGCAGATTCATGGTCTGCAGTCTGTGCCTTAATTCTATACCCAACCACATGGCAGGCAGGTCCGAGGCTGCCATGCCACCTTCGGCTTCTGTCAAGTCTGATCTTGGTGAGTCAGTAAAAGCACAGAAAAGTAGAGAAACAAGAGAGAGTTGAAAAATGCCACTCCACTAGAATCTGACTTATACCCTTGCTTACATGCAGTGGCATCTAATCTTAATCAGGGGACATCTGGGGTCCAGAGAGTTCTACTGTCCCTCAGAAAACAGTCTAAGATCTACACAAGTAAGTTTTCAGAGGGCAGGTACCACATAGTAGAGGAGGACTTCGAGACTAAGAAATTTTAAAAGCAACATCTTCAATCATCGAAGACTCACACAGCAATGATATGAGATGTAATGTTTAAAGACAACAGATTTACATTCTTTAACTTTTTCTGTAATATATATATCTTTTATAATAAGATACCTAAAAAAGATGATATGCTTTTTGAGATATACATAAATGAAAACATACTTAGTTTTTATTTTAATGTTAAGTTTATATTAGTATGTAAAAAATTTTAAATTATTTATCCATATAAAAATGGCAGCTGATAAATAAAATACTGCAAAGTAGTACTCATATTTGTTCACTTAAATCTCACATCTACTGAAACATGAAACATTTTTAAAGGAGGTATTGAACTGATATTCCCAAAATTATAAAACAGAATATTTATCATACATAAAAGGAATTTTGCAATATATTTATAGTGGAAAATTCAAGTCAAAGCTATTTTCTAAACTCCTAAAAAAGTTCAATGAAAAAATCAGATTTAAAGTAAAAATGACAATGATACCTAATGCTAAGTAAAGCACATTTTGTAAAATATCTAGCTTATTTACTAAATTGATATGAAGGATAATAACTTACAATTTGAAGTCCCAAATTAAATAACTTTCAAGGATTATAATATATCATATGTAATATAGAATAGTACACAGTAATGTAAGATACTATTCTAAACTACAAGGTAAATTCAGCATATTCATGAAGCACCATCTACTGGTAAGATGAAATACTACAACCAAACTCTATTAGACATTAGACATATCCAACTACAAGAAAAGAGTCAAAAAACTGAGTCAATAAAAGCTTCCTAGGAGTTCTTGCTGTGGTGCAGTGGGTTAAGAATCCAACTGCAACAGCTCAGGTGACTGTGGAGACACAGGTTCAATTCCCAGCCTGTTGCAATGAGTTAAAGGAACCAACACTGCAGCTCAGATTCTATCCTTGGCCCAGGAACTTCCACATACCACAGGTGCAGCCTAAAAAATAAAATAATGATAATAATAATATTAAAGTATTAAAGCTGCCTGTGCATTCAGAAAGGCTACATCAGAGAAGCTGTGCTATAATGGAGGAAGTACTGCCCTGAGCTAATAAGGTATTAACAACATTCTGGGAGTTCCCATAGCGGCTCAGTGGTTTACGAATCTGACTAGGAACCATGAGGTTGCAGGTTAGATCCCTGGCCTTGCTCAGTAGGTTAAGGATCCGGCATTGCTGTGAGCTGTGGTGTAGGTCACAGACGTGGCTCAGATTCCGTGTTGCTGTGGCTCTGGCGTAGGCCGGCAGCTATAGCTCCGATCAGACCCCTAGCCTGGGAACCTCCATATACTGCAGGGGTGGCCCTAGAAAAGGCAAAAAGACAAAAAAAAAATTTGTGCAGAGACAACTCGTCTCCACCATCAAAATATTCCCTGGGGAAAAAGTTCTTATATGATGAAGAAAATAAATGAAAAAGAGGGCATTTTTCAGAAATATACCCCACAACCAACTTTGCTGAAATATTCTATTTGGTAAAATCTTAAATTTGGTAAAATAACTTAAATTTCTGCTTCTTAAGATCAGGGAAAGAAATCAGAGAATTTAAAAAGGATGAAGATATTTAGAAAATGTCTGTTCAACCAGATTTAATCATTCTGTCTCAGCCTAGGTTCTGCTTCAGAAGCCTTAAGAGAGAAGTAAAAGAAGCAGCTTCTGGATTGGAGTTCTATGCAAAACTTATTTTTTAAAAGTAGTTTCAGTGCTTGCTTCAGCAGCACATATACTACATTTGAAATAATACAGGGAAGATTAGCATGGCCCTTAAACAAGAATTATTTGCAAATTTTTGAAGTGTTCCATATTTTTAAACAATCTGATAAAATTACCATTTGGAAGCTGAAAAAAAAGTTTCATGGAATTTAGAGATTAAAAAAAAAAAACAAAAAACCACTGATCAGTTCAAAGTCACATTTAATAAATGAGAGACCACAGTCCCAATGTTACATGGAAGCTTAGTGACACCCACTGTCCTCACTCCCAGTTCAGTGCCTATTCCATTACCTTTCCCTAAGGATCAAAATAACTGGACATGTGGGATATAACCTCAGACATCTTAACAATTCAACTATCTTACAGGTCAAATCCACAGCATATGGCTGGAGCTACTGTACTGAATACCATGTGAATTTTAAACTCTGCAAAGTTATCTTGGAATATATTTACACACAAATAAAGAGACAAAATTCAATTTACAAAGCATGATGAAAGTAATTTTACTTTCACTAGTACCATTTCCTCTCTCCTTTGGTATTAAGTGACTAAAAGAAAATATTATATGCTTCTAGACATTCTGAGAAAACAATACGCAAAATTAGGAAATAACCATTTCTATCTTTGTTATGACAATATGATACAACTTGTTTGGACTCTGTCATGATCCGAACAAAAATCAAAGTTCTATTTTACTTTATTTAATTTATTTATTTATTTAGTCTTTTTGCCATTTCTTGGGCTGCTCCTGCAGCATATGGAGGTTCCCAGGCTAGGAGTCAAATCAGAGCTGCAGCTGCCAGCTTACACCAGAGCCACAGCAACGCGGGATCCAAGCCACATCTGCGACCTACACCACAGCTCACGGCAACGCCAGATCATCAATCCACTGAGCAAGGGCAGGGATCGAACCCGCAACCCCATGGTTCCTAGTCGGATTCGTCAACCACTGCGCCACGACGGGAACTCCCAAAGTTCTATTTTAATTCTATTCTATTGCAAATTGCATTAACTAATGCTAATGTTGTTAGGGTTAATAACTGCCATTTATTTTGCAGGTTAACTTTCACATTAAAATCGTAACTTGGTAAGTTTTATAATTACTACAAAATGTATTAAATTTATTTCCTCTCAATATAGTTGACCCCAGAACAAAACCATGGCCTGGAGGTTAGGCTTACGCTTACCCTCACTGCCAAGCCATCTCCCCCTACATTCAAGAAACTGTGTAACTTCACAGTAGGCCTTCCACATCTGTGCATTCAACCAACCCCTGAGAGCAGCACTGTAGCATGCATTTCCTGGAAAAAATCTGCTGCAAGTGGACCTGCATGGTACAAACCTGTGTTGTTCAAGAGTAGACTGTATAATCATTAGTTTCTGCTAACAACACTTTGACATACTTGCACATTTTTTTTAACTCTTCTGTTTTGCCAGACTTAACTATAATATTTATCCACTTCGATAGCTAAATGTCATTCCAGAGTGTGTTATATATACACAAATACACAAAATCGATGGTTTCCTCAAATATATAGTATTCCCTGAGCAAAGAGCAAGTGGTTTACTGTTTGCTCAGATGTTTACTGAGCAAACAGTAAACCAGTATGAGGTGGTGCAATGAAGGACTTAGCTAGACATGACATTGCATTGGAGAAATAGTTCTACTAATTCCGAAGAACAAAAATCAACTCAAAATATTCTTTTGGGAAAGTTTACTTTTCTGCATGTCAGCCTTGCACTTTGGAATGTTAGTAGTTAAATTAATGACAAAGCACTGTCTTTATAGTATTAAAAGCAACTAGAATTTTTCATGGCAGATACCATAAATGACTAAAGGAGCTTATATGCTGATGAGCGTTAATCTTTATCTTACCTTCCTATGCTCCTGTAGGCTTGATGCTGAAGAACACTTTTTATTGCACACAGAACATATGAGCTTTTTCTTAGGATCCCCTAAACAAAAACAACAAACAAAATGCTATTATGATTTATATGACACTATTAAGAGTAGTGTCAGATACAATGTTTCTAGGTGATATATAACTTCTAAACAGTATTTCATCTTCTGAACATACAACTCCAAATTTCAGTGTTGTAGATGTATCCATTGAACTTAGATAAAAAGAAGAGGTTACATTTTAAACCCTGCCTTTTAAAATTTGAGAAAAACTCACTGGGTCACCTTGCTGTACAGTACAAAATTGACAGAACACTGTAAACCAGCTATAATGGAAAAAAAAAATTGTTAAAAAAATAAAATTTGAGAAAAACTCAGCTTGATATACCACTTTCTACACATATAAAATAGTTATTTCATCTTCCCATGTATTAATTTAGTATTAAAGAGAAAAGCATACTTCCATGAAAAATTAAAATTAATCAAATGTGAGAACTATGTCTAGATACTCATGTTGCAACAGAACAAAGGGTGGGGAAAAAAATTTAATTGTAATGTATACATGTAAGGATAACTTGATCCCCTTGCTGTACAATGGGAAAATAAAAAAATGAATAAATAAATAATAAAATTAATCAAATGTGTTTATAAAAGAAAAAAAAATGGATTTATCAATTCCTAAGTTTATTTTCCTAGTTTCTTTAAATTTTACCAGAATATCTGATTTAATCAGCTGGAATGGAATTCAGAGGTTATTCTCTTCAGCACTAGAATCTATGAGTGTATGATTTATCATCTTAATATTAAACCAGAATAAAGTAAAAATCAAGAACAATAAAATATATATATTAGCATTCATATTATTATACAAATCAAAATAAAATTGCATTTTGTCTTCATATAATGACTATACATAATAGCTCATTTCACATTTCAAATTTGACAGTAGTTACAGAAGACTCAATAAAACAAAAATTTCAAATGTGATATAATAACAGTATCTGTACTACCATAACCACAAAATAGTTTTTCAACTTCTGATTGATTTTAAATATTCAAAAAAATAAGTAATAAAATGAACCACCATGATCCATCACCTGGCTCCCAAAATGACTAATCCATGGCTATTCCTGCCACAACCTCAACCCCACCCACTCCCCTACTTCTCTATTATCTTGAAAAAAATTCAAAATTGGTAAAAAAAAAAAAAAAAAGTATTACAAAATGGTTTTATTTTATTAAAAGACTGTTTGAGAGAGAAATGCTTTTAGAAAAAGAAAGTATTAAACTTTGTTTTATTTTTCAAGATACTTATTTCATATAATGCACTATTTTTAGCATGCTAAATTATATCCATGAAAAATTTTGTCAACAGACAAGCAATATGGCTATTAAAGGAGGAAATTCTCCCAAGAGAAATGAATACCTAAAAGCACACGTGATCATCTCTATATACTTAATATATATGAGAAAGACTATTCCCTCTCTTCCAGCTTGCATCAGGCTGGGACTTCCCTCCTTCACTCTATAATCCTTTATTGCTCTAGCTGATCCTTCATATCAGCTGCTCTTTGAGAGGATACCTATTACTTTCTACCAGATAAGTTAGAATTTGAGGGAGAAAAGAGAAAAAGAAGTGAGATTTCCACAACCACCCGTTTCAGTTTATCTCAGTACTCCTGCCACGGCTCCTCCAGCTAGAATCAGAGGCAGGACATCAAACCCCATCCCTACTCTTCAACCTTTTCTCTCCTCCTAACAGCTTTTATTCTTCATCATACAACTGGAATCTCAGCTCCTCTGAGAAGAAGTACGGGGAAAGTATATGACTAATTGCCTGAGAATGTAGATAAATGTTATCGCCTGCATATACAAAATCTCTTGGTCAGCATCCACAGAATCTAATTGAAAGAGAAAGATGGTTAGAGTGGTTAGGAAAGTCAGCCACTTCACCGTTTCCTCTTGAGTAACTGGGAAGAGCACTACCCTACAAGCATCCCCAGGTTCAAGGACAATAGCACCAACAAGGCCACAAACAGACTTTATACCATTTTAGTTTTACTCTTTTCAGCTAAGTCTGATATTTGATTTTCAGATTCAGCTTTCAAAAACAGTTTAAATGGTAAATTTGGTTGTACATATTTTACAATAAAAAGAAAAATGTCGAAATTTAAAAAATAATCAGAAACACATTACTTACAAAGGCAGGAGATGTATGCAAAATTAATACAACCATACTGATATGGAGCCACTTAAGTACTGCCAAGTTTCAGCACAATGTGGATTAAGTGTGTTTCTAGGAGCTGGTCTGAGGACCCACCCACTAGATGGTACAGTTTCTATGGAAAAATATGACCCTTATTTAAAATTTCAGTTTCTCTCTTCTTAGCATCTTCAATTCATATCACCTAACAAGGAACATTTGTCATCGTCAGTGGTAAAAGCTGCAAGATCTCTTTTCTTAAGTATCTTTGTCTTTCTATACTAGAGGGTTCCACAACCATATGTGTGAAACACTTTTTTCCCATTATTCTGAATATGAAAATTCTTTTCCCAAACATCTATGCAGCTGAGAGAGGAAAGGAAAGAACCAAACAAGAGGCTATGAATGAGAGACAGATTGTGTACCAATTCTAGCAAAAAGTATGCACAGTGGCCTTTGGTTGAAAAATAGTACGTTTCACATTTTATATGATCCACAACATAGAAAAATAAAAAAAAATTTCCTTTTATAAATTATTTCCTACAAAATCACCATGAGTTTTCAGAACCAGTAATATTTTAATATCCAAGACCAATTACAAGAAGCCTCAAAGAAATTATGCTTATGGCACAGTCTGAAGTCCACATGTCCAGTAACAAAAATGCAAGTTTCCAGAGTTTCAACATGCATCTGGTTTTTTACTTACTTCAGCAAAGTTAACTTTAAAAATGACATGAAAGATCTGTTATAATACATTGCAGACAAAAGTGGAGAAAATTAATAACAGCATTTTAAACATAACAGCTTTAAAAAAAAAACAAAAACTATGAAGAGACAGGTCTATTAAAAAGTTACGCCTGCCTTTTGCAAGTATAGGAGAGGCCCAAGTATAAAGAATTCAGAAAAATGCCATCTTCTATAAATCAACCATATTCTTCAAAAGGAAAGGAAGAAATCAGAACACTGTAAAATCTGAGTGACAGGCACCATTCTGAAGGAGTATTTCACAAGGCCACACCATCTACTACCCTGAGCTTTCTATCTAGCTTGCACTGAGTGTGCAGCTCAAACTAGTGGTGTGAAGTTGGACCTAGTAGTCACGCTCATACTAGCTTATTTAACTAGCATTTGACAATGAACAAATATAGGAAACAAGCTGAGCACAGATTATCCTTTTCTCCCAAATGTGAGAATAAACAACATAGGAGAAAAGTAATACACTTTCTTTACCTCCAGAAAGACATTTCCACCCAGAAGTCAAGGGCATAGTAAACACATGAGAAAAATACAGGTACAGAGGGATATGAGAAATGCCAAGAACCTCAGCCTCCTCTAAGGAGGAAGTAAAAGTCAATTCTGACAATAGTCATCTGTTCAACTTAGTGCAACAGATTCAATCCCTAAACCGAAATACATTTACCATGTGCTAAGCAGATGAAATCTAACTGACAAATTTTCTATTTGTCTTACTGTTCAGCTAGCCATTAGAAGGAATTCAAATAGTGTCTGCTTTATAAATCCAATATATTCAATTCCCACATCAAAATGTAGCCAGTAATTTTCTCCAGTACAGGAGAAACATAAGGATCTTTACAGATATTACTGTAGAAATATTAAGGCAGAAGGGCATTACTGAAGTGTTTTAAAATATATCTACTAAAAGAGAAATTTCACATGCTAAAACATTAAATTTATTATTTAAAATATTAATGCTCCTGGCTACCAAGCACAACTAGGTTCTAACTTAGGTTTCCAGTTATAATTAATTCCGAGATGGGAAAAATGACAAATATCACTAAAATCAACTTAAAAAGAAATAATGTTCAGTGGAAGAAAAAAAAATCCTGCGGCAAGAGTTCTACATCTGTGTGAAATACAATGGAAAAGCAAGCCCTCTTCCTGAGAGTGAGAATTAAAAACAGATCGCTGCAGCCTAGAGAGAGGAAGCCCTTGAAAAACAACTCTCCGATGACTTCTCACCGGCGTGGACATTTTCCTGGTGTCTTCTCAGGGCATCCTTGCTCTTCAGCCTCTTCCCACAGCTGTCAGCCTTGCACACGAACCTGGCATCTCCCCGGCAAGTCTCCCGGTGCTGCTCAAAACTACAAAACAACCAAGAAAGGGGAACATGGAGAAGAAATGGTGAAGACACCTCCAAACTTCCAGCATTGTGGCTGGCTTTTGTAATGCATGCTCCCCAGAAGACTTGCAGGGTCATGACAAGCAGTACCTGGGCAGGTTAAGAAGGAAAGCCCTGAAATTCTGTAGCCATATGATACTAAATCACTAAGAAGCATGAAAGCATGCATGCCAAAAATGACCCACAGCTATGCAACAGCCATCTGATAACTCAGACACAAAACCTCGATGCTGAACTGAAGGAAGAATTGCAAACAGAGCACTGAAAACTTCGTGAAGAATCCTTCAGACTGCTTTTCGCTGAGCACTGAAGAGCACTGAGGGGAAATAGAAAAAAAGAAAAGAAAAAGGAAAAAAGAAACAAAAACTCGAAGTCTAAGATAGAAACTTAGGAAAATACCTCTACTTTGTATAAGGTCACGTTCATCATCTCTCTTTTCATTCTGTCTTTGCCCGTGAAAATTTTTAGTAGCAACTAGCTTAGCCCTAAGACTCAGCTCAGCAAAAGTATCTTTGATGTAGAATATATAATACTAAATTCAGTAAAAGCTGACTAGAATGGAGTTTTTAAATCTAGTCATTAAAAACAATATAGCTCTTATGTTTTTAGTGTTCAATAGAACTGCAAAATGTATAACCTCTTACTACTATAAAACTTAAGAATTTTTAAGTTTTGAGCAGAAAATTTTCACCTCAAATTTCATCACCAAAAGTAGATGCACATATGAAAAATGTCTTAATATGAAATAAAGCATGTTTCAGAATTTTATTTTAATGAATAAAAGTTGAAACAGTACGTCTATGTTAGAGATTTCTTGCTCATATGCAAGGTAACATTCTGTTAAAAATAAAAGTTTATAAATGTATCTACTGCTCACTTTTAGTAATTCATGACACTGTAAAATATTTAAGCAAAAGAGTAACATTATTATTATTATTATTTTTTTTTTTTTTGGCAGTGCTTGTGGTATATGTAAGTTCCTGGACCAGGGATCAGAACCAAGCCTCTGCAGTGACAGTGCTGGATCCTTAACCTGCTGCACCACAAGAGAAGTCCAATAAAAGAGTAACTTTACATGCTGCTAATACAAAACAGATAAAATAATAAAGGATACAGAGCAATGGGTGGGATCCTTTCATTCATTTCATCATCATATCCTATATCTACTCATCTTTAAATTATTTTTCCAACGTGGCAAAGAAATAAACAGTGCTTCCCAAAATGTTCCTGTATTCTTTATACTCTAAACTCTCTCCATTTCTTAAACTTTTTTTTTTATACTGATTTCAGAGGGAATATCAAATGCAGACCACTGAAACTTGATCTGCCACCTCAAAGCACTAGCTAAATTATGCATACTGGATTTCAAATTAGTAAACCAATGAGCTTCGTATTTAACAGCAAGTTATTAAACGGACAAAGAATGATTAGCATAAACAAAGTTTACCTGTTAAATTTCATAGAAAGAATGTTTCAAAAATCAACATACTACACTAAGAAAAGATAAGTTAATGACAATGACAATAGAGAATGCTTAATTTCTATACACATATCATCACACATGCACGCAGGTTAGAAACTATAAGAACAAACCAAATGGAGCAGTTAAACAAAGTGTTAGCTTATAATTTTAAAAGTACTCACTGTCTTTGCAAAGCCTGCTTAACTGGGAATTTCTTTCCACAGCTCTTGCACTTAAATTCTTTCTCCTCTGTGGGTTTCTGGTGCAATGTCTGAAGATGCTCAGCAAGAATTTCCTCACTGGTAAAACTTGATTCACACTGGGGACAGGCATAGTCCTTTTTACAGCCAAAGCGATCTGAATATTCACAAGCAGATTTATAAGACAAAATTGAAGAGCCATAAAGTGCCGAGTTTTGCACTCATTTTAAAATCAAAATTAATTGTGTTTAATGGTACCAGATCAGGTAATTCTTATTATCTCTCTAAGCGCAAATAGGTTGTCCATGAAAAATAATAGGAAATGTTACTAGAGGGCATTACATTTTTAAAATCATTTATCTTGTTGTGTTGCACCAAATTAAAATAAATTTTTAATCTACCCTGTAACATTAACTTTTCACATCAAAGAGTTATTACAAATGTTAAATTGAAAAGCCAAAATTTTCCCTGAAACGGGTCATTGTGAGTTCACTTTTAGCTGCAAGAAAAGAAAAATCCAACCAAGGCGAACTATGTTGAATTACCAAGGGGAATCTCACATAAATGTGAAAAAAGACCAAGGTCATAAAAACAGCACTCATTACATCGGGTGCAGCGAGGCTCCACTGTCTCTCTGGCTGCTGGTCCCTTGTGGACTGTTAGGGCTCTACCCAAATTTTTCAAATATGCTATTTAAATTACATATTTTTTCTGATTATCAAATAAAGTGAAATTTAGAAAAAATGCAGAAAATATAAAGAAAAAAATCACCAATAATCTCATAACCAAGAGACAACTGTTATAATTGATTTCCATTCTTGACTGGTCTTTTGTGCGTTCGGATTTTAAGAACTGTCTTTACGATCACACGTTTTATGAAATCTAGTACTTTATTTTTTCCATTTAACATTTCTCAAGTAAAAATTTTTCTTAAACTTGAGGTACCATAGCTTACCTATTCAACCAAATTCTCCACTGTTTGACATTCCAGTGGATTGTTTCTTTAGCTGGTTGTCTGGTTGTTTCGCTTTTGTTTTGAGGGTTTTTTTTTTTTTTTTTGGTTTGGGGGTTTTATATTTTGCTTTTATAAACAAAATTGAATTCTAAAATAAAAATACCAACAATATACGATTCATACGTTCTAAAAACCTTTTAAGTTTCTGTTGATTCTTTTTACAAAAGTAATAGAAATTGATATTTTGCTAATAACTAAAGAAAATTGGGATAGTAATAGACAAGTAGGAGACTTATTTTTAAAGTAAAATACTGGACAAAGTATTACTATCCTCTGGGGGCGACACTGAAAATAAATACAAAAATAGAGAAAATACAGCATACAGAAGTAATTCCCATCACCCCAAATCTGACATTCCCAACAGCATAATGCATATTTGAAAGACAGAGCAAACAGCCTGTCCCTTTAAATAATTCATCTAAAATATAGAAACAGGAGCATAAGCTGGCAATACTGGGAATACTCATACTTTCTCAACCAATGACATACAGTTAGGATAGACAATTCATATAAAAGACAAGACTATCACAGTGACTAAGGAAACTGTCGTTACTTCTGAAGGGGCTTTGCTCAGCAAAGTGAAAAATGTTCTACAGTACTATAAGTCTACAGTATATCCTCTAGAGTATAGAAAAATATCCTAGGAGCTCCCATCGTGGCTTGGAGGAAACGAATCCATGAGGACGCAGGTTTGATCCCTGGCCTCACTCAGTGGGTTAAGGATCCGGCATTGCCGTGAACTGTGGTGTAGGTCACAGACACAGCTCAGATCTGGAGTGGCTGTGGCTGTGGTGTAGGCCAGTGGCTACAGCTCTGATTTAACCCCTAGCCTGGGAACTTCCATATGTCTCCAGTGCGACCCTAAAGAGACAAAAAGAAAAAAACAGAAAAATACTCTATAGAAAATATCAGCCTATTATAAAATATAAACACCTAAAACACCGTGCATATTCCCCTCAAACTCCATCAGAAGTAAAACACTACATAATAGAAACAAGCCTTAATGACAACTGATTATTCCCAGGTAGATGACAAACAAGTGACCTCTATCTCTTAGACTTCAGGGCTGAATTCAGCAGGTCCAAGTTACGGTCATCACACATTTTTGGTTATCCCACTAGAAAAACCTAACAATGCTGTAGGCCTCTATGATCAGAACGGAGGAGGATTTCCAGAAGCTCCAGATTCCCAAAGGATCTCAAACAAGGAGCCCAGCAGGACCTCTGCAACACCTCTGCATTTATCCTTCCCCAAGTGCAGCAAAGTCTCAGAGTTAGTGACCCTGCCCAGTTACGAAACTATTTAATGGCAGATTCAGGGCTAGAGGACAAAAATCCTCATTACCACCTGTGAGAAGAGGGAGAGCTGGGAGCTGTCATTGACCTTGGCAGTCCTACAGGGCACATCTGTCACCACCACCCCACCCTCTCTTCCTGCTGAAAGACAGGTACACAATTGGATACTGTGTGAGAGCAGTTCTGACAAAAATGAACTTTATTTTGAGAATACCCTACTATAATCAAGCACAGTTCAATCTTTCTTTGTCCTACAATTTTCATTCTTTCAGACCATCAATTAGAGATAATACCTTTTCTACCAGCTGTTGATTGTCCTTTAGAATTTTTACCTTCCCCTTCTTTGATCATTGTCATAATCTCTTGTTCCTCCTCATCGGCCTCCATGTCACTGTCCAGGTAGCCAATCAGAAGCTCTGTATCTGTTTCTATATCTTCAACTGCCAAATAGAAAATATTTTCTCCTTCCTAAGACAAAATTAAAAAATACATGTTGTTGTAGGACCAATATAGCTCAATAATAAAAAATTCTAAATCATTCTTTTGTTTCTGATAGTAATTAAGAAACCATTGTTAGATACAATGGGTACCAAGTGCTCATGAAAAGCTACTATTACTTCTTCCTTTTTTGTTTTTTAGGGCCACACTGGCAGAATACGGACGTTCCCAGGCTAGGGGTTGAAGCAGAGCTACAGCTGCTGGCCTACACCATAGCCACAGCAACTTGGTATCCTAGCGGTGTCTGTAACCTACACCACTGCTCACTGCAACATGGGATCCTTAACCCACTGAGAGGGGCCATGGATCGAACCTGCATCCTCATGGATTATTCAGGTTCGTTTCTGCTGAGCCACAGTGGAGGTTCCCTACTATTACTTTTTTTTATATCTCCAATGGATCTGGACCCTGAAAAAGGAAACTGACAATATTTAATCACCTAGCAAATAAAATACAAATACATATATTTAAAATAGAGACATTTATACATACCAAATGAAATAAGGATGACTATTTAAAGTTCTTAAAGTAAATTCTGCATCATTAATTGGCTTTATATAGTAACACTCTGTGGAGATCCTTAAATGCAGCAGGAGAGACCCCAGTTAAATAGTAGTGTCATTTCTGAGCCCAAACAGAGAGAAATGAGATATCAATGATTTAACTATGATTAATATTAAATGCAAAACAGGAAGGAAAAAACTTCCACGTTACAACATAAAACAGAGGAACTGCCAATGAGCCCTGAAAGAATTTCCAAAAAGCTGGACAAAAAACAGAAAAAAGATTAGGCACCTGGGAGGTTCAAAGCACTGATTAGGTCATCATGTGTACCTAAATCCCACTAAAATGACAGAATAGAGAAGAAAAAAGTATCGCCATCAACATACAAACATGTTTTAGAAAATTCTAGAAAATAAAAATCGGACAAGGTTGAAATGACAGATAACTAATGCAAAAGTAATCTCAACCTGCAACAGACTAAGAAGAGGAATGCTGCAAAGAATAAATCAAGGAAGCCCCAGAGGAACTTCACTCTTGGGATCAACTGGTACAAAAAAACCCCTCTGGGCCTGGGGCCAATTACCAGAGAAGCCAGAACCAGGGCTGCCTGGCTATGCCCAGGAGAAACACCCAGAACCAGAACTGCTGTCCTTTTTTTTTTTTGGTCTTTTTCCTATTTCTTGGGCCGCTCCTGCGGCACATGGAGGTTCCCAGGCTAGGGGTCCAATCGGAGCTGCAGCCGCTGGCCTACACCAGAGCCACAGCAACTCGGGATCCAAGCCGAGTCTGCAACCTACACCACAGCTCACAGCAACGCCGGATCGTTAACCCACTGAGCAAGGGCAGGGACCGAACCCGCAACCTCATGGTTCCTAGTCGGATTCGTTAACCACTGCGCCTTGACGGGAACTCCCAGAACTGCTGTCTTTTACAGAGTTGAGGATTTGGTCTGGGAGGGCCCCTAGCTTGGTGGCTGAGGACAGAGAGAAGCAAAGCATAGCCTGAATTTACTGAACTTAAGAGGTGGGCAAGTGGGAGGACAAGGATGATAGGCTCCACCCAGGAGTGAAATCCAGTAAGGCAAAGAACATAAAACAAAGCTTTCTCTCCTTTGGCACTATCACAGCACTTAGGTTAGGAAAAGACAGAGAAGGGATGGGGGGGGAGAAGAGGAGGAATGTGCCATGAATGTAAGTATATATGTGTATATACATATATATGATACACAAGCAGAACCCCATGAAAAATATACATACATATGTATACACAAGCAGAACCCCATTAAAAAAACTAGAAATATGCGTAACTGCTATGAAGTTATTATTCTGAGGCTGGAAGAAGGCTTAGTCTCTATTGAATACTGCTTTAGTTTCTTTTTACAACAAAGATTACTTTGTAATTTTGAAAACAATAAATATTAGCAAATTCAAGGACGAGACAGAAATGATGATCATATTCATCAAATCCTGCGCAAGGAAGGAGTGATTCGCAAGTTCAAAGCAATGAAGCAAATCTAACCATTAATTACAGTTAATTAAATGAAATTCCTGTAATATTCAGAGCATTCTTAGAAGTTTATGAATTTCATACTTTCGGAAACACAAAAAGTTATTTCTAACTAAGTACACAGTTAACTTCTATACAACTGCTTCACTTAGTGCAACAAAAACAAAGAAAAACCCATGGACACTCAGCAAAAGAGAGGTTCCTTTTTAAATTAACTCAGAAACAGTACTTTCCAGGGTTTGGAAACTACTTGCTAAGAGAGTCATCCCAAGCAATAAAGGACTCACCTAATGAAGATTTCAGGAAAAAGTCATAAATCTGAGTGCTTATCTGATCAATACCCAAGAAAGTTAATTGAAATGTCTTTCCAGTATATTAGTCATTAGTTTTGTGATGACCTTCACAGCACCCAAAGAAGATAATAATTTTTAATTTTAAAACAAGAAAGCATGAACTTAAACTTCAATCTAAGACACAGCATGCCTATTTAGGGGCTCTGTAATAAAATAAAAATTTAATATACTAGTTAAAACTTTGATTTAAAAAAGGTAATGGCGGCGTTACAAGCTCCAAGGATCAACTACCTGTTCTGTCTGTAAGCCAAACATGTGAGAAGTGGAGCAAAGTCATGACAGGTATTATCCCAATCTATGTGTTTAATGGAGATGTCTAGATATCTTTCTACATATAATTCCTACCACTGTCCAGACCAAGAGTTTCTTCATTTGTTACCACAATAGTTTTAAGAATTATTCTCTTGGGCGTTCCCGTTGTGGCTCAGTGGGGTACAAACCCAACTGGTGTTCAGAAGGATGCAGGTTCGATCCCTGGCCCTGCTCAGCAGGTTAAGGAACTGGCGTTGCTGGGAGCTGTGGTATAGGTCACAGATGTGGCTTGGACCCCGTATTGCTGTGGCTGTGGTGTAGGTCAGTAGCTGCAGCTCCGATTCGACCCCTAGCCTGGGAACTTCCATATGCCACAGTGTGGCCCTAAAAAGCAAAAAATAAAAATTAAAAATTAAAAAAAAAGAAGTATCGTCTTGAATTGCTTCCTTGCCTTCCAGATTTAATCACCCAAGAACTAATCATTATATTATTATTCTTGTTCGAAACCTCCAACTGCTAGAAACTGCCAGATTTCTAATCCCTAGAGCTCTCAAGCTCTCTGGGGTGATTTTCCCCACCTCATCCCAGGCCCAATCTCTTGCTGTTTGCCAAGAAGGATTTAAAAAGCAATGACCCAACACTTTGAGACTGAGTCAACTCCTAGTTGTCACTAGGCTAGCTAAGACCTCCAGCTTCTGTAACTTTTTGCTTAATATCTGATTCTAAAACATAAGTATAGTTTCTGGTCATTGCATTTGTGGCTTGTTCCTCTTGAATACAGCTCCTCTGTAACAAAATCACTCCTTGTATTTACATTTTAGGGATTATCTGCCTTTCTAAGACTTTGCCTAGGGGCTAGGGTCCTGCTTATGGTTCCTGTCACTGGCTCCAGGTGATTTTGCTGAAAATTCAACTTTTAACTAGAAGAAAACTACTCAACATCATCGTCTGTTCAAAAGTAAATATTCCTCAATCATTGGTTTTCTTTGTATAGGTGATCTGGATACAACATAGAGTGATTTTACAACTGTTACACATCTTTTGCATTACTTACTGTCCATCATTCTGAATCTTTTGTTTTTAGTTTTGTTTCGCTTTGCTTTATTTTATTTATATACCATCTTCAGCTAATTATGTCTGCAGTTTATAGTGTCAAAAAATTGCAACAGCCTAAATATCAACAAAACAAATTGGGAAAAAAAAATGTCTAATAATTGTTTAAAAGATTTATCAGGGAGTTCCTGTCGTGGTGCAGCGGAAACAAACTGACTAGGAACCACGAGGTTGCGGGCTCAATCCCTAGCCTTGCTTAGTGGGTTAAGGATCCAGTGTTGCTGTGAGCTGTGGTGTGCGTCACAGATGTTGCTCGGATCTGGTGTTGCTGTGGCTTAGGCCGGTGGCTACAACTCCAATTCAACCCCTGGCCTGGGAACCTCCATAAGCCACGGGTGCGACCCTAAAAAAACAGAAAGATAAAAAAAAAAGATTTATCAAATGTCATTTATAGGGAAAAAAAATTATTACATTTATCCATGTGGCTCCAAAAGAAAAAGACATCAACAAAAGTGAAAGTAGACTTTGTTTCTAAGTAGAAGGAACGGTTTTGCCTAATTTTCTGCTAGTCCATATGTTATGCATTTTCTAGAGTTAACAAACGTTACTTCTGTAGTCAAAGGAAAAATAAATAAACCAGGTTCTGCGATACCAAGAAATGGTACTACATAGTGACTAAAAGCACACAGGCTTTGGGCTGGTCAGGCTTCAAGTCTCTCTATATGATTGTTAGCTATACAACGGAGCAAACAGCTTAATCTCTGAAACCACCCATTTCCTTAGCTGTAAAATGGAGATGATGATGCTTATTTCATAGGCTGGTTGTGAGGATTAAAGGTCAAAATATTTGTAAAATCTAGCAAGGTGCTTGACACAAGGTAAGTATTCACTAATGGGAGTTACTGCTATTACTACTACTACTACTACACAAATCTTGAAAGCCAGTGGTTAAAATAGTCTTTTTTTTTTTTTAATTTGTTTCAACTCGATAGTCACATAAACAAAGTTGCTTTGACAACGGTGCTTTTGAATAAATTTAATTTGGCCAGATTGCTCACAGCCAAAATATAATTCGACTTCAACTGTCTTCCTACTAGAGCACTGAAATGCTCTCGATTTCTGGCTGCCATGCTCTGTTCACTGGCTAACACACTAATGTATTACTCCGATTTGGACCTCAGATACCACTTGGTGGCTGAACTATACTACACTCTAAGTGACCCATCTGTTGTGGGGTTTCCCACAACATGGGGCTTTCAGTGATTCTCCCAGTCTTGTCCCCAAGTATGGCTCCAATGAATTAGCCAGATGGTAATCTGAGCCCATTCTGTCCTCTCATCAACAGCTCTCCCTCACATGAACTTGCCTCCTGTTCTTCAATCTGACCGGTACGCTTCCTCTCAGAAAACATGGAGCTCATTCCTCCTTAGCACGACTGCAAAGACGCCCCCTGGCCTCCCTGCTACAACTCCCTACCATTGTCTGAGACACAGCTCACTTTCATCCTCCATGAAACGTGGAAATCTACTAAATTTATGAAGGTTCTCTATATAAACACCTTAGCCTCAATTGGGCACTTACTTGTACTTTATTTTTATGGTTTTTGTCATTTAATTCATGTAATCAATGAAATTCTAAGTGTTCCTCTAGTTCCCCCAAAGATGGTTTCTTCAAGGCAGTGACCAAGAATTGTCATGGACCCCATATGGAATAAATGATACTCATAACAGTTGCTCAATATTTTACAAATAATGCACAGTAATATAGAACATTAAAATTCCTGTATCTGCAGAAAAACAGCACTTAATAATAGCAAAAATTTACTAATATTTTCCTTTATATGCCTTTGGTAGGAGGCTATTCCAATGATCTGGGCCACTGGCAGTGGTGACAAAAGAGGATTATGGTGGGGGGGAAATAGTGGAGATGGTGAGAAGTAACCGGATTCTGAGTATGATCTGAAAAGAAAGCTGACACCATTTCCTGAGAGACAGTATATAGAGTGTGAGAGGAGGAGAAGGGTCAAGGCAGAGTACAAGGTGATTCAGTTTTCCCTGAAGTGTTCACAGATGTTACTCTATTTCCTAACAATTCTTTTTAAGAATTCAAACTTAAAACACCGACTACAAATTTTTGCTTTGAATTGCTATCTTCTCTGTATATATAAATGTATTTTCATGTGGTCCTTCACACAGGTGCCCAAGAGTATTAGTCAATCTAGCCAAGTTTTTTTTTTTTTTTTGTCTTTTTGCTATTTCTTGGGCCACTCCTGCAGCATATGGAGGTTCCCAGGCTAGGGGTCCAATCAGAGCTGTAGCCACCGGCCTACACCAGAGCCACAGCAATGCGGGATCCAAGCCACGTCTGCAACCTACACCACAGCTCACAGCAACGCCGGATCATTAACCCACTGAGCAAGGGCAGGGACTGAACCCGCAACCTCATGGTTCCTAGTCGGATTCATTAACCACTGTGCCACGATGGGAACTCCTAGCCAAGTTTTAAGGCTAATTACTATTCCTCAACAAATCTGCAAAGTAAGAGTCATTCAAAATTCCTAAGTAAAAAAAATATATTTTATACCTTTTTAGGGCTGTACCTGCGGCATATGGAAGCTCCCAGACTAGGATTCGAACTGGAGCTGCAGCTTCCAGCCTATGCCACAGCCACAGTCACACCAGATCCAAGCCACATCTGCGACCTACAACACAGCTCAAGGAAACAATAGATCCTTAACCCACTGAAAGAGGTCATAGATCAAGCCTGCATCCTCATGGATACTAGCCGGGTTCGTAACCCACTGAGCCACAACAGGAACTCCTCCCAAAAATTATTTTAGATATTAAACTACTTGCAAAGTTCTTTCTTTGGACAGCCAATGCATCCCAACAAGAAAACCAGAGTAGAATTTTGATCTGTTTTTTGAAGGAAGATAAAAAAAATAGCAGTGGGTGGACTTTATTAGATTCGTCACTTCAGTAACATCACAAATGATGGAATTCAGATTTATGGGCAAATTTACATACCAAAAAACTTCTCTGAATATCCTGATTGTGAGGGTTTTTGAAACAAACTTATATAATGAAGATTAAAAAATCCACAAAAAAAGAAATAATCAGTCCAGGATGATTCAACAGAAAAGTCAGAGGTAGTGCCATGTGCTACAGCTACTACAGAGCATTCTCTTGAGGCAGGGGGTGTCACCAAAATTCATATGCACTAAAAGAATCATTTCTGAATTCAGGAAGTATAGAGGCGTAGCCATATGAAAATAGCTGTATTTAACTGTCACAAATTTTGAATGAGTTAACTTGGTATAACGGTCTTAAATAAAAATATTATCACCAATATCAGTATCTCATCCCACACTACTAAACTATTCTTAGCTTACCAGGCTATCCTACTACACTGACTGGGAAGTTCCACCCCAGAAATCAGCCCATGGGCAGTGGAATCCCAGTCCCTAGCCCAGAGCAAGAACTCAGGCAGGGGAGGAATATGAGGACAGTGGGCTTTAGAACCAGACTAGGAACTGATATTATTCTGTCACTTGCTGGCTAAGTAAACATCTCCCTTACCCCTGTGGGCCTCAATTTCCTCATCCATGAAGCAGAAAAAATAAAACCCCTAAGCTTATGCCTCGGACCTTACTGCTAATTTCTGAAAAGTGGCTAAGAGCACTTAGAAGAAATAACAATATCTCACATCGATATAGCACTTTGTCGTTTTCTAAAGTTTTTCGTGTATTTTTATCTTCAGAGGAACCTTGTGAGGTACGGATGGAAGTGCTAAGCACACTGTGGACAGAAAGACTCTGCTCTGGAGTCAAACTTGACTTGGGATCCAAATACACAACTTTTTAGCTAAACATTCTTAGGGAAATGTTATCTTAGTTTCTCTCAGTCTCAGATACCTCATCCATAAAATGAGGCCAATAGTTCTTACCTCAAAGAATTGTTTTGATGGTCAAAAAGAATAGGACATAAAAAGCATGTCTGCTATACAGCAGGCATTTAGGGGATGGTTAGTATCAGGGTCCATCTCCAATAAGAACTCTTCCAACCAGCCCACATCTCACATATGGAAAAACTGAGGCTCAGAGATGATAAATAAATTGCAAAGATCACACAGAGTAAATTTCAGAAACAGTCTAGAACCTGAGGACAGAACCATAACCATGAGAAAAACTGGCATGACTAAGTCAGGAATGACATAGAATTAGCTGATCTATGCAGCTATAATTTCAGTTTTACTGGATAAAATATTTTCCAAATAAGCCTAAAATAAACCAGTGCATTTAAGGGCTAAAGGAAATTAGAAAATATATAATTTTTTAGTCTGTTTATTTTTCAGTAACTTATAAAGTAATTTTCTTTCTTGTGGGTCAGAAACTGGGCTCAGAACCTATTATTTACCATGTTGCCTCAACCTCATGCACAGGAAAAACTTATACTCTGTCAACTATGTACTTCTGATTTTAATATATTCTTAAGAGTAGCTACCTATATGTGGTACTCCAAGGAAAAACACTTAATCAGGAGTCAAAAGATTGCTCTTTTGGCTTTCCCACTCTTGGGCTCTTTCTCCCTAGGCAAGTCTCCTATCACCTCTGGAAAATGATGGAGGTGAATTTTATTATCTCATTCTTTCCAGAGCTGGTTTCAATCACAAGTAAAATAAATGCATCTTTATGAGAGCCAAGGCAACAAATCTAAAGGGAAAAGTAAGCATACAGGTTGATGTGATCATTGTTTTTCCTCTCAGGCCTCACCCTACTGGAAGGAGAACTGGATGTAACTGAGAGAAACATTTAACCAGGATGTTAAGGAAAAGCTGGAATAGACAACCATGGGAGGTTGGAGGGCCCCTCTTTGGAAATCACATAGAATGATGCAATCACATAAAATAATGGTAAGACTTTATCGATGTGACTGCTTCTGTAGTGTGGCAATAGTCAGGACCAAGTAAACTAATCATGCCTTCCAGTCTAATTCTTTCTGATTCTATCACTATCTCAAAATATTTACTCCTAGATAACTGGGAGATGTATTTAAATTCCCTCTCTTCCTTCAAGATCCAACATTACTTATAAACCTCGACTTTCTCTGACAATATGCCCATTGCCCCTTCTCAAGAACTATATGCCTCACTAGGATAGATTTCATGAACTCATGTGTCTGAGGATCAGTTCTGCTATTTCAAAACAGCAAAAGTAACTGTCTCTTGCTTCATGGAAATACTAATCCTCACTGTGTGCAAATAAACCTAACTTCAGAAGAGGCCATAGGTGACTTGGTATTTCAGCTGTGTCTGACTGTAACTTAACTTGGTTTTTGTTTACTTGTTGGCAGACTGTTTCCCACATGTGGACTATGTAAGAAAAACCATGATTTTGAAATTGGCAAAGGTGCAATTCATTGTACTGAAAAAGCAGTAAGTTGTGAAAATCCAGACTATCTAGCAAAGATGACTAATAAGTAATCAACACAAAAGGAAATCATCTTCAAAACAATTCTTGGTCTTACAAATTCCAGCAATCTATACCAGTGTGGGAGAAAAAAGTTTGGACTCCTAATCAATAATCTGCACAAGTAGGAGACAAGTGATGAATGTGGAAAAAAGTATATATAATGAAATAATAAGAATTTCATATTTAATATCCTCTCACTTAACCCTTTCTTACTAAAATCCTCAATGATCTCAACATCATTTCCATAGAGTTCAATGTACAAAACTCAAAAACATCAGGATAAAAGTCATTTCCACAGTAAAATTCACAAAATACACCTATTAATGCTGATCTAACAATAAAACAAAAAATCCTTAAAATGTGACAACTGTAACGCATCAAAGCATTGCCATTTATTCACCATGGCCCCTCCCAGTAGGAGGACTGAAGTGCCAAGTGTCCATGTGGCTCAGGGTGCTCCCTGTGGGGGTGTGTATTGTATCAGGTCTGACCAGGTGACTTTCACTGACCCACGAATGTGATTGGAAGCAAAGTGAACCATGCCCAAGGGGAAGCTTTTAGAGCCATCACATGTTTGGGTCATTGCTCTTTCCCTTCTGCCAGGAAAATGCAGGTCTCTGATAAAGGCTTTCCTTCTGACAGCATATGGAATCGAGTTATGGATAGAGTTGCAGCTTCCAGCCTATACTTGTGTGAACAAAAACCACTTGAACCGCTAAGAACTTACTGTTGTTTGTTAGGGCTATAAACCACTAAGAATTTAGGATTGTTTTCAGAGCCACTTTTTTGTCAAAAGTTGGCTGATATAATAATTTCAGCAAAATAATATTTTTAAAATAATTTCTTTGGGAGTAAGAAGAAAACATCTTCCAATCAAGGAAAACAGTGTGAGGCAGAAAATGACAGATGTATTTAAAATAGTGAATAGTGAACGTTAAACTAACTTTATGTTTAGAATGCATGCATTAAAGATACTACAAGAAAAATGAAGTTTCAAAAAAATGCAAATAAAATTGTCTTTTCTAATCATAGCTCATAATCAGCCACACAGCAAGACAGCAATTTAATCTGATTCCTAAGAACGGGGTACTATATTAAACAAAAAATCAAGTACATAAATAAAGAATGTCAATTACAAATCACTAACACATATTTTCCTTTGAGCGATTTAAGCAAAGACAGCAATGTTTGAAGCATCTTACAAAATAAATCAGATATCATAGAGAAAAAAAGTCGACTGAAAAGATGAGAAGAAGAAAAAGAAAAATTTTCTACGTAAAAAAAGAAGTGACACGATCCTAAGAAACTGGCTCTTCGCAGAAAAAAAAATCTATACTTTGACAGGACAAGAAATTTTAGAATAAGATAATGCGATGGAGAAGAGGGTAGCTGTTTTATATGCAAGGGATCAGAAGGTATATTGTGTTCCTACAATATATTTGCTCTATTTTTTATATATAATATATACAGGTGGCTATTTACAGTTATTACAAAATATTGGCTATATTCCTGTGTTGTACAGGGTGTCCTTTAGCCTATCTTACACCCACTAGTTTGTGCTCTCCACTCTACCTCCCTCAAAATACCCCTCCCTCCCCCTCCCCACTGGTAACCACTAGTCTGTTCTGCATATTTGTGAGTCTGCTCCTTTTTGGTTATATTCACTAGTTTGTTGTATTTTCTAGATTCCACATGTGATATCATACAGTACTTGTCTTTCTCTGACTTATTTCACTTAGCATAATAAGCACGTTGCTGCAAATGGCAAAATTCCACTCCTTTTTCTTTGCTCTATTTTATAGTAGAAGCTCTTTTAACTGGACCTTCAGTTAACTGGCTCCCAGATTTAGTTGACACGCCGCATAAAACTGGTCGAATGATGACTGGTTAGAAGCAAAATGAACCATGTCCAAGGGAAAACTTTTAGAGTCATCACATGTTTGTGTCACTGCTCTTTCCCCTCAGTGCAGAATCCTCCTAGTTTTGTGATTTCCTCCCATTTTTTATAATTGCTTTGCTTTGTGTAATTTGACAAACTTTTTACAGCCTTACCTTTGAAGTATTCTAGCAAAACTGGATACTATACAAAGTGTTTATTAAAAAAATGTATATGGTAGCAAAATAGTGAGAGAACCTAAATGCAGAATAAAAAGGTTTTCATCATAGATCAAAAAACTAGCAAATAAATGTGTATTTATAAAACAAGCAGGAGTTCCCATCGTGGCTCAAAGGAAATGGATTGGACTAGGAACCATGAAGTTGCAGGTTCAATCCCTGACCTCATTCAGTGAGTTAAGGATCCGGCATTGCCATGAGCTGTGGTGTAGGTTGAAGATGTGGCTCGGATCTGGCACTGCTATGGCTTTGGTGTAGGCCATCAGCTGTAGCTCTGATTAGACCTCTAGCCTGGGAACCTTCATATGCTGTGAGTGCAGCCCTAAAAACAAACAAAAAACTCAAGTAAAAGTAAAATAGTTGAAATATCAATTCTATAATTCCTATTAGGACAATCTTTTATTGATTGATTGATCAATTGTCTTTTTAGGGCCATACCAGTGGTATATTGAAGTTCCCAGGGCTAGCAACTGAATCAGAGATGTAGCTGCTGGCCTACACCATAGCCACAGCAACAGTGGATCTGAGTCATATCCGTGACCTACACCACAGCTCAGCAATGCTACATACATCCTTAATCCACTGAGCAAGGCCAGGGATCAAACCCGTATCCTCATGGATATTAGTCAGGTTCACTCCCACTGAGCCACTAACCTTTTAACTTAATTGACCAAATACTGGTCAACATCACATCAGAAAAGAGTTTCAACCAAATCATTATATAAGCAAGTCTGAGCTACATATCTACAGGTACCCCAAACATTCCTCCCTAACCATCTATGCTGTCCCTATCAAAGTACTGACCACCTTGATGTTTGTTTATTTTGTGGTATTCCCGTCTAGGCTGTAAACTGCATAGGAGAAGGGACTAAACTACGTAAGAATTAGCTAAGCGGACGCCTCTCCTTTCACCCGGTGCCTCCCTTCCCCAAAGACTGTTAGCTCCCTGAGGGCGGGTGCTATATATCATATGCCTCTTTGTATGAATCTCAACACAATACTGACATAGCACCTTGTTCATGGGAGTCTGTCAACAAAGGATCTGCTGAATTGAACTAAGTAAGAGAAAAAAAGTGTAATTTCCTTTTGAATTAATAAGACAGTAAAAGCAAGAATGTCATTCAGGAAAGTGAACTCACTACAAAAACGGTTGTAGAATACATTTCCCTGTCCTAACAAATACTCAGGAACCCAAAAGTTAGCCAACAATTAGGAGCACTTTAACCAAAGGGAAATAAGACAAATTAGACTAGCATATGTGCTTCCCACAAAGAATATCAGAGTCAGGCCAAGCATACCCCACTTAATATACCAAGAGTTAATTTTAAAAACCTATTAGAGAAATAGAACATTCATTTGATACATTTACATAGCACATAATACAGAGTATTATGAATACCTACAGAATACCCACAACTCACAAGAATACCCATATCTGTTCCTGCCCTGAAGGACTTCAAATGCTCTCAGTGGAAATAGAACAAATTGGTTAAATTATAATAAAGAACAAAAAGGGCCAAGAAAGTTGTGCAGAGAGGAGCAGCTGTAGAATTTGGGGAGGCAGTTTTACAACAGCATTTAAAATTCACTCTTAACCTTGTAAGCTGGATGGGTTTTGACAAGATAAGATCATAAGTAAATGGGTTTATTAAAGTAGAGAAAAAAACAACATAGGCAAAGTCACAGCATTGCAGAGGGTGTATTTATGCTATGAATAAAACAAACTTAGCTAGAACATTGAGTATTCAGGAAAAGTTGCAGAAACTAGACAGAAAAAGCAGCTTCAACAGTGGAGGGACTGCAAAGTTAGGCATAGAATAAATGTGCCCTGTGAATTGCAGCATTTGAGGAAAATTATAAGGCAACCCCATCAAGCTAATATGACAGGGAAAAAGACTGAAAGTAGAAACCTTTAAGACATTTGTTCATTTGATCAATATAATGGTATATTTTATGTGTCAACTTGACTGGACCACAGGGTGCCCAGATTTTTGGTCAAACATTACTCTGGGTGTGTCAGTGCGAGTGTCACTGGATGAGGTCAACAAGTAAATCAGCAGACTTGAGAAAAACGGACAGTCTTTCACAATGTGGGTGGGCCTCATCTAATCAGTTGAAGACCTGAACAGAATAAAAGCTGGCCTACCAGTAAGAGAGACCTGCTGCTTGACTGCTTTTAAAGTAGGACACTGGCTTTTTTCTGCCTTCAGACTCAAGCTAAAATATTAGCTCTTCCTGTGTCTCAAGCTGAGCACCTTTAGGCTTGGATTACACCACTGGATATCCTGGTTCTCAGGCCTTCAGACCCACACTGGAACTCCACCACTGGCTCCCCTTGGTCTCCCACTTTGCTGACTCACCCGCAGCTCTTGGGACCTGTCAGCCTCCACAATCATGTGAGTCAATACCTTACAATGAATCACTTTATATACACACACACACACACACACACACACACATAAACACACATCCTATTTATTCTGTTTCTCTGGAGAACCTTAACTGATATAATCAAACTTAAAGGTTTTTTAGTGTTACAATAAAATTTATTTGAAAAAAACTGAAGGTATATTGTAAATAACTTGTCAAAGAAAACATACTAACTTAGACAAAAAACATAACATTAAACATCCTATAGATAATTTCAGAGTAATAATCCTAAAACATCAGTAACTCTTAATTCTACATTAGGTTTTTGTATTTTTTGGTTTTTTTAGCCATGCCTGTGGCATTTGGAAGTTCCCGGGCTAGGGATCAAATCTGTACTAGAGCACTGACCCAAGCCACTGCAGTGACAATGCCAGATCTTTAACCCATATGGCATAAGAAAACTCTTACCTTAGTTTTTATTTTAAGTAAAATGAAACACTTCTGATAGAGAAAAGTAATTCATTTGAAAGGAGAGTTTTTTGAGCACTTTATATACTAAGATCTATGTAAGGACTAAGTATAACAGTGAAATAAAACAAATACAGTACCTATCCTCAAAGAGCTTATGGACTGGGAGTGGAGTCTGCCATTAATCAATCACCAAAGAAATGGAAGGTGATTTGATGAATAAGAGGACAGAGGAACCTGGTGCTAATGGAGCATGTAATGGAAAGTGTTGACCTCCTCCAGGGTTCAGGGATGGCTTCCTAGTAATGTGCCAACTTAGCTCAGATTCAAAGGACATAAATAGGAAGAACCTGGCAAAGGGAAAATGCACATGTAGAGGAAGTGGGAGAACTCAGACATTTAAGAGCTGGCAAAAGAGTACAAGCTGCGAGTTCCCACTGTGGTATAGTGGGTGAACAATCTGACGGCACTGGCTTGGGTCTCTGCAGAGATGTAGGTTCAATCCGTGGCTCAGTGGAGTGGCTTAAAGGATCCAGTGTTTCCATAGCTGCACCGTATGTCACAGCAGCAGCTCATATTCAATCCTTCGCCCAGTAACTTCCATACGCCACAGGTGCAGCCATTAAAAAATAATAAAAGTATAAGGAAAGAGAAAGAAAGAGAGGGAGGGAGAGAGAAAGAAAGGACAGAAGGGAGGAAGGAAAGGTTAGCTGGCTTCTGACTTTTCTAGATAAAATACTGACTATCAGGCTCAGCATTCCTCTCTTTCTCTGGGGAAATCTAGATAGCAAAATTACATGTCAGAGTAACTGGGGCAAAAAGCTCTGCTCCACCGCTTTTAGGCTGTATAAACTTGAATTCAGCGTTTTCTGCAAAATGGGTATACCACTACTACTTTGGGAGCAACTGTAAGGATTAAATGAAATAATGCTAGTGCAAAAATTCTAAAAATTTTTACAGTGGGCCAAAGTGGCACAGTGTGAAATCTCATTTCATAAGCATGGATAAACAGTTTTCATTTGTTTTATTTTCACTCACTGATTGACTTCCTAGAGGTAAAATTATCATGGGATTTTCCGTGGGTTTCAGATGATGTCAACAGTGTTAACATACGTTGCTCAACAGCAAAGTGCAATGAAATAGATGATTATTTATGTATCATCCTTGCATACGTTGGTCCTACCATGATTTAAAACAAAGAACATATTTACAGAAGTTTAATGCAAACATACAAATGGTTGACACTAAGCATTTTAAATCTGATAATGTAGAAAAATAAAAGCTACATATAAACATGCTACATTCCAAAGTCTATAAATGGGCATGGAAAAGTCACACAGGGAACACTCTCAAAAGCCTAGCTGGTGGAGTTCCCGTCGTGGCGCAGTGGTTAACGAATCCGACTAGGAACCAGGAGGTTGCGGGTTCGGTCCCTGCCCTTGCTCAGTGGGTTAACGATCTGGCGTTGCCGTGAGCTGTGGTGTAGGTTGCAGACACGGCTCGGATCCCGCGCTGCTGTGGCTCTGACATAGGCCGGTGGCTGCAGCTCCAATTCAACCCCTAGCCTGGGAACCTCCATATGCCGTGGGAGCGGCCCAAGAAATAGCAAAAAAAAAAAGCCTAGCTGGTGATACATGCTCTTGCTTGAAGAGTAGGGTTAGTTCTCAGCAAGAAGGGCCAGACCCCATTTTGTTCCTGTCTACTGTCTGAAAAACTAAAAAAGAAGAGAAAAGTGTAAACCACCATAAAGGGTACACAGCCATCTCTCAAAGGACTTAATCAACCACAGGAAAAGAAAGCAGGAAACACTGCTGCTTTAATCTCTGCCCACTGAGGTGAATTAAATAAAATGTTCACTAAATACCAACTTAAGAAATTAAAGACACATTAGTTACCTGATTGCCCAATTAATCAGGTCCAGGAGGCCCTCCGTACCCCCTTATCCATGGGTTCTCCACCCATGAATACTCAGGGCTGACTGTCCTAAACATCTTATTACAGATAAGGGATTTGAGCACCCACAGGTTTTGGTACACAAAGGGGTCCTAGAACCAATTTCTGGCAGAGACCTGAAGGATGACTATATAATAAAATGTGTGTATAGTTTTGACATAAGTCAGTCAAAATAATGATAATATTTAATTACTTCTTGGACTCCTGTTAAATAAATCTCCAGGTAAAAGGAAAGGCAGTCTTTCTTCCTTCCCCAACCCGTTTTCATTTCTCCCTTCCTCCCTTTCTTTAATAGTTTTAATAATTAAAAAATACATTTTATATATTTTATATATGAAATTTATGTTTAATTTCTCCCTCTTATAAATGAGGTACTCATGCTATTTGCTTCACTGCATCTATAACAAATACCTCTTCTTTTCATCACATTGTTTAGCACCTGAAAGATTTTAAGCTTTCTTCTTAGTTTCTAATATATCTCTTCTTAAACCTCGTAATGACATAGCCTGGTTTCAGTGTTTTTAATGCAATGTTGATTAATTCTCAAATACCAATTTTTCACTATTATATGTGTTAAGTATGATCTGAAAGAACCCCACCACCTCACAGCAAAGACCTCCTTCCCATTAACTTGCCACTGCATTATTCTAAATCCCAGGTTTCTCAGTTAGTTCAGACTGGACTGTCTGGTTGTTACTCAACAGATATTAAGACTCTCATTGTTTGCGGTCGTATCTGTAAAAAGACCTGACATAATGATGAGGTGCTACTGGCCACACGGTCGTCTGGCTAAGAGATTAGAAACACTTACCCAGGAGACTGAAATGTATAGGCACATACCAGTACTTAGCACAGAGAGAGCAAAAGCGTGACATTCTGCCAGACCAAATACTCACAGGAGTTCAAGTGGAAGCATTTGCTTTCTGTTATTTCAAAGGAAAAAGACCCAAGAGTCTTCCAATGATAACGAGTGTGCTACTCAGTGTACCACATTGGGAAACAGGGGAAAGAGTGAGCAGAGGAGGCAGGTCAGCAAGCACTCACTGAGCTCCACTATCCGCGTTCCTGCAGGGTGGGGCAGTGGAAAAACAAAAACTGACACCGGTTGTTCTTGAGGGACTCATGATAGTGACGAAAATACATAATAAATCATTGCTCTAAGTGGGACCATGAATATTTTATCTAGGTTGGGTTTCTGTTCTGGAGGTATGAGAATTATTGTTTTCCACAGTAGTGATCTGGGTCAGGGATCAAACCCAGGCAACAGCAGTGACCAGAGCTGGCGCAGTCTCAACACCAGATCCTCAACCCACTGCACTACAGGAAAACTCTGAAAAATATTTTTAATGAAGTATCTTTAAAGTTCTAAATTTTAAAAGTTTTAAGTTAAATATTAAATAGGATTTAACACTACATGAATAATGACACATTTGATTTAAATATTACATATAAAACAGGGATTGCTCAATTCTACATGAAGACAAAGCTGAAGACAAAAAATTCAAACCTGGCAGGGACAGTGGTAGTGAAAATATGTGATAACATATACTGGCACATACAGGGGCCAAGAGGTTTGTGTATGTTATCTCATTTAACCCAATCTTTACAAAAGTTCAGTGAGGTAGGTATTACCATTAACTCATAAAGAGGAACAGAGTTTTAAAGATTATTTTTATTGCTGTGAAGACAGAAACTAGATCATGTTTTTAACAATAACATCTTCAAAGTTGAGCAGATGCCCTGGCACACAGCAGAAGGAATGAACTAAATACACTGCTCAGCCAGTGAGGTTAAGGGTCAGGAACCTACTGCTTAAAATTGCCTTCTTTAACAGTATCTGAACTGGCTGGGTTCTACATTTTTCTGTTTCTATATTGAGGCTTTGTTTTGTCAATGATTCTGACCTTACCTCATCCCTCAATAATCGCATTTCCCCCACTGATCACTGCCTTGGCCGGCCTTGACAATGACCTCCTAACATGACCCACCTCCTGGTATCCACACTCCTGTGCAGTCTCCTCCTACACTGTGCCATGCTGTTTTGCGTCTATGGTCATCCTACAGAAATGAGGGTATCTTACGTCATTTCTTTTTCTTTTTTCCTTTTTCTTGGTCTTTTCTAGGGCCACACCCACGGCATATAGAGGCTCCTAGGCTACAGGTTTAATTTCACCTGTAGCTGCCGGCCTGTGCCAGAGCCACAGCAACGCGGATCCGAGGCATGTCTGCGACCTACACCACAGCTCACAGCAACACCAGATCCTTAACCCACTGAGTGAGGTCAGGGATTGAACCTGCAACCACTGAACCATGATGGGAACTCTTTTTTTTTTTTTTTCCTTACGTCATTTCTAAAATTAGGTTATAAAATATTGGTGCACTCTTTCACACCACTCTCTCTGGGAGAAGCAAGCTACTTTTCTATGTCATGAGGAGCCCTAGGGAAGGCTTACATGGTTAAAAACTGAAGCCTCCTGCTAATAGCTAGGAGTGAACTTGGAAGTGGAATCTCCAGCCCTAATGAAATCTTCAGCCCTAATGAAATCTTCAGAGACCAAACAGCCCCTGACTGCCTGACCACAACCTTGTAGGAATCCCTGCGCCAGAACTCCAGAACCACCCAGCTAAGTAGCTCCTGAATTCCTGACCCTCAGGAAATGCATGAAATAATAAATGTTTGTTGTTTTAAGCTGTGAAAATGTGGGGAAAATTTGTTACCCAGAAATATATAACTAATGAAATCATGAATACATACAGATAGAGAGGCTAAATAGAAATAATTCAAAAAAATAGCTCAAAAGAACCTTTGTATGAGTCAAAAGGCAACAACACATTCTATTTTATTGCTGGGTGACACATGCACACTGGAAAGCAGGTTAGTCTTCACCAGAGGTAGCAGAAAAACAACCTGTATAGTTTGTGGATTGAACAGCACAGAAACTCCTACCTACTAAAAAAGTTACCCTACACCTAACTGGCCATGCTCTGATTCTGAAATACTACAGATTTTAATTTCAGGGGATCTAAATATTATCTCATTTTTAACACATTGGCTAGCAGCTCAGATGAGGAGAAAGGAACTAAAGGGAAAATCGGCCAGGATGGATATTATCTAGACATCATCTTTATATGAAGGAGAAGGTGCAATGCTTTGTAGCAAATTAAAGATAGTTTGGGAAATTAAAAAAGATCAAGGAGTTCCTGTTGTGGCTGAGTTAAGAACCTGAAATAGCGTCTATGAAGATGCAGGAATAACCCCTGGCCTTGCTCAGTGGGTTAAGGAGCAGGTATTGCCACAAGCTGTAGGACTGGTCATAGATAAGGCTCAGATCTGGTGTTGCTGTGGCTGTAGTGCAGGCCTGCAGCAGCAGCTCTGATTTGACTCCTAACCCAGGAACTTCCATATGCTGCAGGTGTGGCTATAAGGAGAAAAAATATATATATATCAAGACATATGTTATATAAGTAACTCTAAAATGTATTTTGCAATTTTTTTAGCAGTTTCAAAAACATCTAAATATTCAGACATATGGAAGGTTTTTAAAATGTGAATTTACTCCTTTATAACTTATCTCGGCTCTAAGGTATCAGAGCACAGGGGTTCAGAGAGTAGAAGGGAAGACAGAGTACCAGGTTTCAAATCCTACCCACCTACCCACAGGCTGTGTTACTTAGCCTCTCTGTGCGTCCTCATGAGACAAAGGCGGAAGTAATTATAGTATCTTCCTCACTGGTTACAGTAAGTATTAAATTTTAATACCTATCACCACCTACTGGCATACAGTATACATGCAGAAAGTGTTAGCCACCATCATCATCAACATCATTAAGAATTAACTCATATTTCAAGGTTATCACTACATATCTTGATGATATTTCTATACATACTCATTTTCCCTACCAATACACTGCAACCTGAATGAAAATAATTGGTAAGTAATAAAACTCCCCTACTCCCTGCGGGAACATATGGCAACAGGAAGGCTTATATTTAAAACCTCAGAGGACCAATTACTTGTAATTTTAATTTAGTTTAAATTTTTGCCCTAATGAAGACAAGTATGTACCTTACCAGAAGATAATCCATTAAAAGACAGACCTGCAAGTTATTTAACTGATATTTTTATGGAATAATTCTAGAAAATCTCTAGAGAGCTGCACCTTACAATTTTGTAACAGATTCTAGAAAATATTGTAGGACGCCATTTGTATAAATCTGACAGGAAGAAACAGAAATAGAGGAGAAACAGAGTTAGAAGAAACAATGTATAGTTTGCAATGTAAGTAATAAATCTTTCGATATTTTTTTTTCTTGGTTGTTTAGTTGGTACTACTGCTATTTGCATTCTACATCAACACTACTTGCTAAGCCTGGTGGATCTTGGTGGCTTAGAGACAATGGAGAAAGTCCTACTTGGGCTTTGAAAACATCCACATTGGAGATCCATTATTTGGAGATCCATTATTTGACCTCCCAGCTCTGCCATATTAAAATGTCATGTGTCTTCAAAAAAGACTCTGGGATAAACTGCCTAAGTCTGTCCATCCCTTCACAAATTAGCTCTCCTGGTAATGAGGAAACAAAACTGACACTGGAATTGGGGTGGAGCTATGTTGATAACACAAGCTCTGCTCAAGGCCCTCTCAACTTATTTAGACCATCCCTGCACTATGACACCCCTCATCAAAATAGTGCACCAAGACCCAAATGTCTCTCTATAAGCTCCTTTTTCTTAGAACAACCAACCACCTCTCCATTTATGTTGATAATATGTTGTGAAAAGTTCCAAGGAAACATGTCCTTAAGAACATGAGAGAGAACTCTCTATTTCTGAAATATCCAAAGAATTCCAAGTTTCAAATTCAAATACCATAACTTTGTAATGAATAAATAATTTTCTACAAAAAGAGCAACAATTTTTTAAATTCTGCAAAACACCGAGTAGGTCAATTATCCTTTTAAGTATTACATTTTTTTCCTTTAGTGTAACAAAATTAGTATTTAATAAGAATCACCTATTTTTTTATGGAGTTTAAGAATTCTTTTGGTTCATATGAAGCCACATTTTTCATGTTCAGAATTTTTTGGTTTAGTTGGAAATAGTTTTCATAGATCTGAACATATAGTTCATTTGATCATTCTGAAAAGTGTGCGTGTGGGAGGAATTGTTTGCTTACGAGATCCTTCAATGATTCAAATATTTAAATCATCATTTCCAAAGCAAATTTTCCAAAATCAAATAAATTGCAAACTAGAAATATAGTTGCATCTTTGAAAAGGAGTCCCAATACTCTGCCAAAACAGACCTCAAATTTTTAATCCCTCATCCAAAAAAACTGGACCAAGTATTGACGTTTTCCACCAAGCAAGCCACATAGCCACAAATGTTTCTCATTTACTCCACTCCTGGGACATAAGGCTCAAATAAAAAATTTCCTGAATACCCCTAATTTCAGATTCAATTTGGAATGCAAGTGATTCATAATGTTATGCAGGAAACATTATGATCTCCCCTTACCAACTCAATGTTCCTGTAATGTAATCCTCAAGAGATCATCCAACAAATCAGAAGGCTGACATCACTGTCAGTCATGCCACCCAACTATTAAGCTCTCTGTCCCTAGCTCAGATGTGGCTTTGAACCCTGAGCGATTCGCTATTCCAGCTACTGTTCAAGTAAGAAAGGTGTTACCTCAAGGGAGCTAACAAAGGTCCATACCGTACTCCATGGCAAGAAAGCTGGTAACAGCACACTCAACCCCCCCTCAGGAAAGGCTAAAACCATGTTAAAAGGAATTAAAGCCACTGTCATCACTTTTGCGTTAAAAAACTCTCATAATGACCTCTGAACAGACATAGCTTCTAACTAAATTCAAGTGCGAAACTTCACAGAGCCTCTAGCTAGTTTATGAGTCCTATTCTAATTCCACTTTCTCTTTACCCCCTTAGTAAGTCAAAGAGTGATTTCTTGGAGTGCCACAGAATAGCCATCTTTTCTAGATTCCCATTTTCTTTCAAGGAAAGAAACACAATTGATATAGACGAGGAAAAGTACCACTGAATACACCAGATGAACATGAAAACTAAGGCTTAGAAATCATGGTTAATAAAAAGGAGCGGAGTTCCCGTCGTGGCGCAGTGGTTAAGGAATCCGACTAGGAACCATGAGGTTGCGGGTTCGGTCCCTGCCCTTGCTCAGTGGGTTAACGATCCGGCGTTGCCGTGAGCTGTGGTGTAGGTCGCAGACGTGGCTCGGATCCCGCGTTGCTGTGGCTCTGGCGTAGGCCGGTGGCTACAGCTCCGATTCAACCCCTAGCCTGGGAACCTCCATATGCCGTGGAAGCGGCCCAAGAAATAGCAACAACAACAACAACAACAACAACAACAAAAAGACAAAAGACAAAAAAAAAAAAAAAGAGAGACAGGTAGATAGCTACACCATGATGAAATAAATAGGGCATAGAGTAGCCAGTGTGGGCAGCAAAAGATGGAGACAATCACTTTCTGACAGCATTCCATGAACTAAAGAATCCAGTATAAACAAAATGTACAGTTAAGGAGGACTCTTAAACAAAGATAACCTGAGGGATTCTGAGGCAGACTCAAAGCTGGGCATGTAACACTTCGAAAGCTTACGCAGATGGAGAGAGCTACTGATGGCACAGCAATAACAGCCAATTGGAAGAAATGCCCAAAAAGGAATTAGAAAAGCTTAAAATCATTATTTAAGCACAAGGAGAAAAGAATCCAGTTTAAATAGAATAATATTCTCTAAAACACAGTGAAGAACCTACAAAACAATGGGTTTACCTAAATTACATTTCATGGTTCTATAGGCAATTCTGACTGATATTGGTAACATTTACAAAGACACACATAAACTGGGTCTATATATTAAAATTAGGATATAACTGAAGATTCTGTGAGATGAATTTACATCAGAAAACCATGAAAAAATATAAAATACCTGAAAAAAATAATGTCTATATATTAAAAGATCAATTTAAATGTGTAATTGGATCAGTGCATGCTATGAACAATCTAAAAAGTGGCCTGAATATAGCTAGCTGCCGAAAGATTCTATTTTCCATCCTTACCCAACCCTTTGGTAGGAGTAATCTCCCATTTATCCATACAAAAAGAAATAGAGAATGGAGGAGAAATGGAGAAAGGACAGCTTGTTCAATAAGTGGTGCTGGGAAAACTAGACAGCCACAGGGAAAAGAATGAAATTAGAACACTCCCTAACACCATACACAAAAATCAACTCCAAATGGATTAAAGACCTAGATATAAGACCAGACACTATCAAACTCTTAGAGGAAAACATAGGCCAAACATTCTCTAACATAAACGACAGCAACATCTTATTTGATGCACCTCTTAGAGTACTGACAATAAAAACAAAAGTAAACAAATGGGACCTAATCAAACTTAAAAGTTTCTGCACAGCAAAGGAAAGCCTAAACAAAACAAAAAGACAATCCACAGAATGGGAGAAAATCTTTGCAAATGAATCGACTGACAAGGGATTAATCTCCAAAATTTATAAACACCTTCTGCAGCTCCATACCAAAAAACAAATAACCCCATTAAAAAAATGGGCAGAAGATCTAAACAGACAGTTCACCAAAGAAGACATACAGATGGCCAAGAAACACATGAAAAGATGTTCAACATCACTCATTATTAGAGAAATGCAAATCAAAACCACGATGAGGTACCACCTTACACCAGCCAGAAGGGCCATCGTCAAAAAGTCTACAAACAAGTGCTGGAGAGGGTGTGGAGAAAAAGGAACCCTAGTACACTGTTGGTGGGATTGTAAATTGGTGCAACCACTGTGGAAAACAGTATGGAGAGTCCTCAGAAAACTCAACATAGAACTCCCATTTGATCTAGCAATCCCACTTCTGGGCATCTACCCAGAGAAAACCATGACTTGCAAAGACACATGTACCCCAGTGTTCATTGCAGCACTATTTTCAATAGCCAAGACATGGAAACGACCTAAATGTCCATCGACAGAGGAGTGGATCAAGAAGATGTGATACATATACACAGTGAAATATTACTCAGCCATTAAAACGAATGAAATACCGGCATTTTTAGCAACACGGATGGACCTAGAAATTATCATGCTTCTCTCTATATATACGCCTGGCACATAAAAAGCTACAGAAGGATACACACCATTGGAAGGAGAGAGAGGAAGAAAGAATAAACTTTTTCTTTATAAAAAATTAGAAAAAAAGAAATTATCATGCTAAGTGAAGTCAGCCATACAATGAAACACCAACATCAAATGCTTTCACTGACATGTGGAATCTGAAAAAAAGGACAGGCTGAACTTCTTTGCAGAACAGATGCTGACTCACAAACATTGAAAAACTTATGGTCTCCAGAGGAGACAGTTTGGAGGGTAGGGGGATGTGCTTGGGTTATGGGTTGGAAATCCTGTGAAATTGGACTGTTATGATCATTATACAACTACAGATGTGATAAATTCATTTAAGTAATAAAAAAAATTTTTAATGAAAAAAAATATATAAAATACCTGAAAAAAATAATGTCTATATATTAAAAGATCAATTTAAATGTGTAATTGGATCAGTGCATGTTATGAACAATCTAAAAAGTGGCTTGAATATTGCTAGCTGCTGAAAGATTCTATTTTCCATCCTTACCTAGCCCTTTGGTAGGAGTAATCTCTCATTTATCCATACAAAAAGAAATAGTAATCACATGGGTTATCCAATACTTAATTTGTACTGAAAAAAATCTGGTGAGCTAATAACATCAGGAAATTAAATATCCTAAATGACTGTGTTTTCTGGTTACTTTAAAACCTAATTCTGGGAGTTCCTGTTGTGGTCCAGCAGTAATGAACCCAACTATAGTTTCCATGGGGAGCAGGTCCTGGTACCACTCAGTGGGTTAAGGATCTGGCGTTGCTGTGAGCTATGGTGTAGGTCACAGACATGGCTCAGATCTGGTGTTGCTGTGGCTGTGCTGCAGGCCAGTAGCTGTAGCTCTGACTCGAGCCCCGGCCCGGGAACTTCCACATGCCGAGGGTACAGCCCTAAAATTAATAAATAAATAAATAAATAAAACCTAATTCTGTGCATTTTCCCTCTTGATACTGTCGGTTTTAGACTCAGAATTGAGTGAAATCAGTATAATTCTAAGTAAATGATTACATAGCTCTCAGAATATTTTATGAAGAAATAACATGATTTATTTATGTATATACACTTCTAGAATAGTGTACATGGTAAATAGTCAAAGAATTGTTACTTCCCGTATTATTTTCCTTTCCTTCTTGCTTCTGCCAACCATGGCTTTGCTTCCTCTGCTGGAGGAGTTCAGGATTCAAAAGCTGAGTTTTCACATGTGATAAGTCAATTTTCCAATAGAATATGATGTTTCTTCATTCTCTAACAATCTGTTCCATGAGTTTTAACTACATGAGTCCTCTGAAAATGTCTTACCTTGACTTCTTCTCTTCTTTAATTTCCACAAAGGGATCACCTAAGTTTAACTCACAGGTTGTATCAGGGCCTAAAGTTGGGTGCAGCACTATACTAAGAATATAGGGATACAGAATTCAGTAACATTGTTCCCACCTAGGACAGTTTATTTTATGTGTCACCTTGACTGAGCCACAGGGTACCAGAGAGTTGTTACTTTGGCTGCTTCTGTGAGGGTGTTCTTCCATGTGACTGACTTTTTTGTTTTGTTTTCTTTGTATGGCTGTACCTGCACCAAGGGTCTCAAATTGGAGCCGCAGCTGAGGCCTATTACACAGACAGAGCAAAAACTGGTCCAAGCCACATCTGCAACCTATGCCGCAGGCATGGCAACATCAGATCTTTAACTGGCTGAGCCACAACAGAAACTCCTGAAATTAACCTTTTAATATATTAATTTGAGTAAAGTCACACTGCCCTCTACAATGCAGGTGGGCCTCATCCAATCAGTTGAAGCCTAAAAAGAACAAAACGGTGTCCCTCCCCCAAGTAAAATAGGATTATTTTGCCTGATGACCTTTAAAGTGGAAGATCTACTCTTCAGGCCTGACACTCTTTCAAATAGGACGACGATTATTGCTAATTCTACAGCAGCCTTCTGGTCATCAGACTGCAACTAGCTATCAGCTCTCCCTTGTTCTACAACAACCTGTGCCCTCTGGACTCAAAGTAGGACAGTGGCTTTGCAGATTTTGGACCTTCCACCCTCCAGAACCACATCTCTGTCTATCTCTTTCTCTCACTCTCTGGATGGATGGATGGTTAGACAGACAGACATCACAGACACAGGTACAGACGTAGATACACAGAAACAGATACACAGGAGTTTGTTTTGACACAGTAGAAACGAATCCGACTAGTATCCATGAGGATGCAGGTTTGATCTCTGACCTCGCTCAGTGGATTAAGGATCCATCATTGCCATAAGCTATGGTGTAGGCTGCAGACGCGGTTCAGATCCCACGTTGCTGTGGCTATGGTATAGGCCAGCAGCTACAGTTCTGATTCAAACCCTAGCCTGGGAACTTCCATACGCAGCGGGTGTGGACCTAAAAAGCAAAAAAACATATATATAGATACATAGATCCTATTGGTTCTGTTTCTCTAAGAATCCCAAGTAATACAATTCCTCCAGAAGCACAAAGCATAGTTGTAGAGATATACCCAAGTAAACTCTCCATGAAGGCTTTCCCAAACAATAACACAGAATATTCTGCTATGAGCCAAATAAACCACCAAATAGTAAAACTATCAATAAACAGTCACTGAATGAATTAAAAGTACTTGGAAGCAGAATCTGCCAAGGACAATATCAGACCACGTAATTCATTCCCTCAAGAATTCTCATAAAGTGAGTGATCTGGTGTCAATTTACAGCTAGGCTTGCCCTTTCCTGCATATGCTGACTAGATGAGATTTCTCTGCTTTTATGAGTTAGTTACTGTTATTTGAAGCAGGTCACTGGGAAGAAAATTTAAAACAGGGAGTAATAGTTATAAATTAGTTCATTCTCCTCATAGTGCAGAGTACAAATAAGAAGCAAATAAGCTCACTTGAATGGCAGCCAAGTTCTTCTGCTCCTGAGATGGTGCCTCATGAACAAAGCGAAGCCAGTTGGAGTGTCGTGGGTTGGTAGCATCCAAAATGTACAGAACTTCTCCCTTACTCCCGCGAACCTGAAACATAAAAGCTCCTGAATTTACACTTGAAGTCAATATTAGCCAACTAAATAGATTAGCCCTGCTAAAAATAAAAATATATTTTTCATAAGTATCACCTTTCTTATTAGCAGGTGTTGAGTAGATACTGGATTAACATCCATTCTTCCCCTTAAACATATCTATAAATAGAGCCTACTCTTCCATTTGGCAGATGTCTACATGATTCACAACTATAATCAACTTTCAGAAACATCCTATGCTGATAGCTCTTTTCTGGTCAAAATTATTTATTTGCAGATATATTTTAATATATGTATTGCAATTGCAACTGTTCAGGGGATAACTATAATTGCAACCCACCCCCTTTTTCTCCACAGAAGAGGTAGCACTGCTTGGTACCCCAAGTGGAAAGAGAAGGAGATGGAATAATCCCTTCAGTTTCTCTCTCCACCTACCTACTGAATCACTTCTGTATAAGGAGAGTTTATGAATCTAACCAATGAAATCTGACATCTACTGGGTCACAATTTCACATTTTTAACTAGTGAATGAATAAAACAAGTTCTATTTTGTCTTCTTATGGCCTGCTCATGTCTTGCTGACAAAAACAGAGGCTGTTTTCTGCTTCATGCCATAAGCCCTGCTAATCAGATCTACTCAACTTTCAACTGGATAGAGGCAGGTTACTGCCAAAGGATCAGGTAGTCCATTGAACATTTCTGAATCTAAGTTGCTTCCAATCTAGCTTCTCAAAACCCCACA